>NC_090647.1:2890000-2997500 GCF_040937935.1 Hyperolius riggenbachi | reverse complement strand
TAACCCTACTCTCACACAGAACCCTCCCTTAGTGGTGCCTAATACTACCCAACCCCCTGGTGGTGCCTAACCCTAACTATACCTAACCCTACTCTCACACAGAACCCTCCCTTAGTGGTGCCTAATACTAACCAACCCCCTGGTGGTGGCTAACCCTAACCATACCCAACCCTACTCTCACACAGAACCCTCTCTTAGTGGTGCCTAATACTAACCAACCCCCTGGTGGTGCCTAACCCTAACCATACCTAACCCTACTCTGACACAGAACCCTCCCTTAGTGGTGCCTAATACTTACCAACCCCCTGGTGGTGCCTAACTCTAACCATACCTAACCCGACTCTCACACAGAACCCTCCCCTGGTGGTGCCTAATACTACCCAACCCCCTGGTGGTGGCTAACCCTAACCATACCCAACCCTACTCTCACACAGAACCCTCTCTTAGTGGTGCCTAATACTAACCAACCCCCTGGTGGTGCCTAACCCTAACGACACATAACCCTACTCTCACACAGAACCCTCCCTTAGTGGTGCCTAATACTAACCAACCCCCTGGTGGTGCCTAACCCTAACTATACCTAACCCTACTCTCACACAGAACCCTCCCCTGATGGTGCCTAATACTACCCAACCCCCTGGTGGTGCCTAACCCTAACTATACCTAACCCTACTCTCACACAGAACCATCCCTTAGTGGTGCCTAATACTACCCAACCCCCTGGTGGTGCCTAACCCTAACTATACCTAACCCTACTCTCACACAGAACCCTCCCTTAGTGGTGCCTAATACTAACCAACCCCCTGGTGGTGCCTAACCCTAACCATACCTAACCCTACTCTCACACAGAACCCTCCCTTAGTGGTGCCTAATACCAACCAACCCCCTGGTGGTGCCTAACCCTAACCATACCTAACCCTACTCTCACACAGAACCCTCCCTTAGTGGTGCCTAATACTAACCAACCCCCTGGTGGTGCCTAACCCTAACCATACCTAACCCTACTCTCACACAGAACCCTCCCTTAGTGGTGCCTAATACTAACCAACCCCCTGGTGGTGCCTAACCTTAACCATACCTAACCCTACTCTCACACAGAACCATCCCTTAGTGGTGCCTAATACTAACCAACCTCCTGGTGGTGCCTAACCCTAACCATACCTAACCCTACTCTGACACAGAACCCTCTCTTAGTGGTGCCTAATACTAACCAACCCCCTGGTGGTGCCTAACTCTAACCATACCTAACCCGACTCTCACACAGAACCCTCCCGTGGTGGTGCCTAATACTACCCACCCCCTGGTGGTGGCTAACCCTAATCATACCCAACCCTACTCTCACACAGAACCCTCCCTTAGTGGTGCCTAATACTAACCAACCCCCTGGTGGTGCCTAACCCTAACCATACCTAACCCTACTCTCACACAGAAACCTCCCTTAGTGATGCCTAATACCAACCAACACCCTGGTGGTGCCTAACCCTAACTATACCTAACCCTACTCTCACACAGAACCCTCCCTTAGTGGTGCCTAATACTAACCAACCCCCTGGTGGTGCCTAACCTTAACCATACCTAACCCTACTCTCACACAGAACCCTCCCTTAGTGGTGCCTAATACTACCCAACCCCCTGGTGGTGCCTAACCCTAACTATACCTAACCCTACTCTCACACAGAACCCTCCCTTAGTGGTGCCTAATACTAACCAACCCCCTGGTGGTGGCTAACCCTAACCATACCCAACCCTACTCTCACACAGAACCCTCTCTTAGTGGTGCCTAATACTAACCAACCCCCTGGTGGTGGCTAACCCTAACCATACCCAACCCAACTCTCACACAGAACCCTCTCTTAGTGGTGCCTAATACTAACCAACACCCTGGTGGTGCCTAACCCTAACTACACATAACCCTACTCTCACACAGAACCCTCCCTTAGTGGTGCCTAATACTAACCAACCCCCTGGTGGTGCCTAACCCTAACTATACCTAACCCTACTCTCACACAGACCCCCCCCCCCTGATGGTGCCTAATACTACCCAACCAACCCCCTGGTGGTGCCTAACCCTAACTATACCTAACCCTACTCTCACACAGTACCCTCCCCTGATGGTGCCTAATACCACCCAACCCCCTGGTGGTGCCTAACCCTAACTATACCTAACCCTACTCTCACACAGAACCCTCCCTTAGTGGTGCCTAATACTAACCAACCCCCTGGTGGTGCCTAACCCTAACCATACCTAACCCTACTCTCACACAGAAACCTCCCTTAGTGGTGCCTAATACCAACCAACATCCTGGTGGTGCCTAACCCTAACTATACCTAACCCTACTCTCACACAGAACCCTCCCTTAGTGGTGCCTAATACTAACCAACCCCTGGTGGTGCCTAACCCTAACTATACCTAACCCTACTCTCACACAGAACCCTCCCTTAGTGGTGCCTGATACTAACCAACCCCCTGGTGGTGCCTAACCCTAACCATACCTAACCCTACTCTCACACAGAAACCTCCCTTAGTGGTGCCTAATACCACCCAACCCCCTGGTGGTGCCTAACCCTAACTATACCTAACCCTACTGTCACACAGAACCCTCCCTTAGTGGTGCCTAATACTAACCAACCCCTGGTGGTGCCTAACCCTAACTATACCTAACCCTACTCTCACACAGAACCCTCCCTTAGTGGTGCCTAATACTAACCAACCCCCTGGTGGTGCCTAACCCTAACCATACCTAACCCTACTCTCACACAGAAACCTCCCTTAGTGGTGCCTAATACCAACCAACACCCTGGTGGTGCCTAACCCTAACTATACCTAACCCTACTCTCACACAGAACCCTCCCTTAGTGGTGCCTAATACTAACCAACCCCCTGGTGGTGCCTAACCTTAACCATACCTAACCCTACTCTCACACAGAACCCTCCCTTAGTGGTGCCTAATACTACCCAACCCCCTGGTGGTGCCTAACCCTAACTATACCTAACCCTACTCTCACACAGAACCCTCCCTTAGTGGTGCCTAATACTAACCAACCCCCTGGTGGTGGCTAACCCTAACCATACCCAACCCTACTCTCACACAGAACCCTCTCTTAGTGGTGCCTAATACTAACCAACCCCCTGGTGGTGCCTAACCCTAACCATACCTAACCCTACTCTGACACAGAACCCTCCCTTAGTGGTGCCTAATACTAACCAACCCCCTGGTGGTGCCTAACTCTAACCATACCTAACCCGACTCTCACACAGAACCCTCCCCTGGTGGTGCCTAATACTACCCCACCCCCTGGTGGTGGCTAACCCTAACCATACCCAACCCTACTCTCACACAGAACCCTCTCTTAGTGGTGCCTAATACTAACCAACCCCCTGGTGGTGCCTAACCCTAACGACACATAACCCTACTCTCACACAGAACCCTCCCTTAGTGGTGCCTAATACTAACCAACCCCCTGGTGGTGCCTAACCCTAACTATACCTAACCCTACTCTCACACAGAACCCTCCCCTGATGGTGCCTAATACTACCCAACCCCCTGGTGGTGCCTAACCCTAACTATACCTAACCCTACTCTCACACAGAACCCTCCCTTAGTGGTGCCTAATACTAACCAACCCCCTGGTGGTGCCTAACCCTAACCATACCTAACCCTACTCTCACACAGAACCCTCCCTTAGTGGTGCCTAATACCAACCAACCCCCTGGTGGTGCCTAACCCTAACCATACCTAACCCTACTGTCACACAGAACCCTCCCTTAGTGGTGCCTAATACTAACCAACCCCCTGGTGGTGCCTAACCCTAACCATACCTAACCCTACTCTCACACAGAACCCTCCCTTAGTGGTGCCTAATACTAACCAACCCCCTGGTGGTGCCTAACCTTAACCATACCTAACCCTACTCTCACACAGAACCATCCCTTAGTGGTGCCTAATACTAACCAACCTCCTGGTGGTGCCTAACCCTAACCATACCTAACCCTACTCTGACACAGAACCCTCTCTTAGTGGTGCCTAATACTAACCAACCCCCTGGTGGTGCCTAACTCTAACCATACCTAACCCGACTCTCACACAGAACCCTCCCGTGGTGGTGCCTAATACTACCCACCCCCTGGTGGTGGCTAACCCTAATCATACCCAACCCTACTCTCACACAGAACCCTCCCTTAGTGGTGCCTAATACTAACCAACCCCCTGGTGGTGCCTAACCCTAACCATACCTAACCTTACTCTCACACAGAAACCTCCCTTAGTGATGCCTAATACCAACCAACACCCTGGTGGTGCCTAACCCTAACTATACCTAACCCTACTCTCACACAGAACCCTCCCTTAGTGGTGCCTAATACTAACCAACCCCCTGGTGGTGCCTAACCTTAACCATACCTAACCCTACTCTCACACAGAACCCTCCCTTAGTGGTGCCTAATACTACCCAACCCCCTGGTGGTGCCTAACCCTAACTATACCTAACCCTACTCTCACACAGAACCCTCCCTTAGTGGTGCCTAATACTAACCAACCCCCTGGTGGTGGCTAACCCTAACCATACCCAACCCTACTCTCACACAGAACCCTCTCTTAGTGGTGCCTAATACTAACCAACCCCCTGGTGGTGGCTAACCCTAACCATACCCAACCCAACTCTCACACAGAACCCTCTCTTAGTGGTGCCTAATACTAACCAACACCCTGGTGGTGCCTAACCCTAACTACACATAACCCTACTCTCACACAGAACCCTCCCTTAGTGGTGCCTAATACTAACCAACCCCCTGGTGGTGCCTAACCCTAACTATACCTAACCCTACTCTCACACAGACCCCCCCCCCCCCTGATGGTGCCTAATACTACCCAACCAACCCCCTGGTGGTGCCTAACCCTAACTATACCTAACCCTACTCTCACACAGTACCCTCCCCTGATGGTGCCTAATACCACCCAACCCCCTGGTGGTGCCTAACCCTAACTATACCTAACCCTACTCTCACACAGAACCCTCCCTTAGTGGTGCCTAATACTAACCAACCCCCTGGTGGTGCCTAACCCTAACCATACCTAACCCTACTCTCACACAGAAACCTCCCTTAGTGGTGCCTAATACCAACCAACATCCTGGTGGTGCCTAACCCTAACTATACCTAACCCTACTCTCACACAGAACCCTCCCTTAGTGGTGCCTAATACTAACCAACCCCCTGGTGGTGCCTAACCTTAACCATACCTAACCCTACTCTCACACAGAACCCTCCCTTAGTGGTGCCTAATACTACCCAACCCCCTGGTGGTGCCTAACCCTAACTATACCTAACCCTACTCTCACACAGAACCCTCCCTTAGTGGTGCCTAATACTAACCAACCCCCTGGTGGTGGCTAACCCTAACCATACCCAACCCTACTCTCACACAGAACCCTCTCTTAGTGGTGCCTAATACTAACCAACCCCCTGGTGGTGCCTAACCCTAACCATACCTAACCCTACTCTGACACAGAACCCTCCCTTAGTGGTGCCTAATACTAACCAACCCCCTGGTGGTGCCTAACTCTAACCATACCTAACCCGACTCTCACACAGAACCCTCCCCTGGTGGTGCCTAATACTACCCAACCCCCTGGTGGTGGCTAACCCTAACCATACCCAACCCTACTCTCACACAGAACCCTCTCTTAGTGGTGCCTAATACTAACCAACCCCCTGGTGGTGCCTAACCCTAACGACACATAACCCTACTCTCACACAGAACCCTCCCTTAGTGGTGCCTAATACTAACCAACCCCCTGGTGGTGCCTAACCCTAACCATGGCCATTGTCCTGTCACCCTCTCAGCAGTGACGCCGCACATGCCGGCTGGTTGCCTGGGGGTGACCGTTGACACAGAAGCCGTGCAGATAATGAGTGTCTGATCTGTTATTACACAGCAACTGATGGAAGCTCACCTGTCATTTCACAGCCCTGCTGACAGCTGGTTGCTATGGCTCTGTCATCAGAAAATGCTTTATGGAAAGAGAAGGGGACATTTTATAAAGAGAAATCAATTCTTTCGCATACATTTAAAAAAGTTGCGGTCAAATTTGAGCGCCATTTACCGGCAAAAATAAAAATGATTACAATTATCAATAAATAACTGTATTTATAATGTCAAATCATTAATTCCGATTATTACTGGTACGTTAAACGAAATTGATTAATGAAATATAACGTTTTAAAACAGATTGGAGTTGATAACGAAAATATATTAGCGATAAATATCGTAATGTAATTCAACAATACAGCTTAACCCAACCCTACTGTCACACAGAACCCTCCCTTAGTGGTGCCTAATACTAACCAACCCCCTGGTGGTGCCTAACCCTAACTATACCTAACCCTACTGTCACACAGAACCCTCCCTTAGTGGTGCCTAATACTAACCAACCCCTGGTGGTGCCTAACCCTAACTATACCTAACCCTACTCTCACACAGAACCCTCCCTTAGTGGTGCCTAATACTAACCAACCCCCTGGTGGTGCCTAACCCTAACCATACCTAACCCTACTCTCACACAGAAACCTCCCTTAGTGGTGCCTAATACCACCCAACCCCCTGGTGGTGCCTAACCCTAACCATACCTAACCCTACTGTCACACAGAACCCTCCCTTAGTGGTGCCTAATACTAACCAACCCCTGGTGGTGCCTAACCCTAACTATACCTAACCCTACTCTCACACAGAACCCTCCCTTAGTGGTGCCTAATACTAACCAACCCCCTGGTGGTGCCTAACCCTAACCATACCTAACCCTACTCTCACACAGAACCATCCCTTAGTGGTGCCTAATACTAACCAACCCCTGGTGGTGCCTAACCCTAACCATACCTAACCCTACTCTCACACAGAAACCTCCCTTAGTGGTGCCTAATACCAACCAACACCCTGGTGGTGCCTAACCCTAACTATACCTAACCCTACTCTCACACAGAACCCTCCCTTAGTGGTGCCTAATACTAACCAACCCCCTGGTGGTGCCTAACCTTAACCATACCTAACCCTACTCTCACACAGAACCCTCCCTTAGTGGTGCCTAATACTACCCAACCCCCTGGTGGTGCCTAACCCTAACTATACCTAACCCTACTCTCACACAGAACCCTCCCTTAGTGGTGCCTTATACTAACCAACCCCCTGGTGGTGGCTAACCCTAACCATACCCAACCCTACTCTCACACAGAACCCTCTCTTAGTGGTGCCTAATACTAACCAACCCCCTGGTGGTGCCTAACCCTAACCATACCTAACCCTACTCTGACACAGAACCCTCCCTTAGTGGTGCCTAATACTAACCAACCCCCTGGTGGTGCCTAACTCTAACCATACCTAACCCGACTCTCACACAGAACCCTCCCCTGGTGGTGCCTAATACTACCCAACCCCCTGGTGGTGGCTAACCCTAACCATACCCAACCCTACTCTCACACAGAACCCTCTCTTAGTGGTGCCTAATACTAACCAACCCCCTGGTGGTGCCTAACACTAACGACACATAACCCTACTCTCACACAGAACCCTCCCTTAGTGGTGCCTAATACTAACCAACCCCCTGGTGGTGCCTAACCCTAACTATACCTTACCCTACTCTCACACAGAACCCTCCCCTGATGGTGCCTAATACTACCCAACCCCCTGGTGGTGCCTAACCCTAACTATACCTAACCCTACTCTCACACAGAACCCTCCCTTAGTGGTGCCTAATACTACCCAACCCCCTGGTGGTGCCTAACCCTAACCATACCTAACCCTACTCTCACACAGAACCCTCCCTTAGTGGTGCCTAATACTAACCAACCCCCTGGTGGTGCCTAACCCTAACCATACCTAACCCTACTCTCACACAAAACCCTCCCTTAGTGGTGCCTAATACTAACCAACCCCCTGGTGGTGCCTAACCTTAACCATACCTAACCCTACTCTCACACAGAACCATCCCTTAGTGGTGCCTAATACTAACCAACCTCCTGGTGGTGCCTAACCCTAACCATACCTAACCCTACTCTGACACAGAACCCTCTCTTAGTGGTGCCTAATACTAACCAACCCCCTGGTGGTGCCTAACTCTAACCATACCTAACCCGACTCTCACACAGAACCCTCCCGTGGTGGTGCCTAATACTACCCACCCCCTGGTGGTGGCTAACCCTAATCATACCCAACCCTACTCTCACACAGAACCCTCCCTTAGTCTACGGTTTGCTAACATAGCGAAGTGGCTGATTGCGGAGCCGTAGATTGCGGAGCTTATTTGCATAAAAATACGCGTAGTTCCAGCGTAGCGAAGTTGGCTGCCTACGACCATTCCTGGTGCCTAACCCTAAAACCCCCCTGTTGGTACCTAACCCTAACCACCTCCCTGGTGGTGCCTAACCCTAACCACCCCCCTGTTGGTGCCTAACCCTAACCACCAACCTGGTGGTGCCTAAACCTAACCACCAACCTGGTGGTTCCTAACCCTAACCACCCCCCTGGTGGTTCCTAACCCTAACCACCTCCCTGGTGGTGCCTAACCCTAACCACCCACCATGCCCAGAATCCACCCAGGACAGTAACAGGGAGAGTCTGCCCAGAATCCACCCAGGGGAGTAACAGGGAGAGTTTGCCCAGAATCCACCCAGGACTGTAACAGGGAGAGTCTGCCCAGAATCCACCCAGGACTGTAATAGGGAGAGTCTGCCCAGAATTCGCCCAGGGGAGTAACAGGGAGAGTCTGCCCAGAATCCACCCAGGGGCAGGGAGAGTCTGCCCAGAATCCACCCAGGGGCAGGGAGAGTCTGCCCAGAATCCACCCAGGTGAGTAACAGGGAGAGTCTGCCCAGAATCCACCCAGGGGAGTAACAGGGAGAGTCTGCCCAGAATCCACCCAGGGGAGTAACAGGGAGAGTCTGCCCAGAATCCACCCAGGGGAGTAACAGGGAGAGTCTGCCCAGAATCCACCCAGGGGAGTAACAGGGAGAGTCTGCCCAGAATCCACCCAGGTGAGTAACAGGGAGAGTCTGCCCAGAATCCACCCAGGTGAGTAACAGGGAGAGTCTGCCCAAAATCCACCCAGGGGCAGGGAGAGTCTGCCCAGAATCCACCCAGGGGAGTAACAGGGAGAGTCTGCCCAGAATCCACCCAGGGGCAGGGAGAGTCTGCCCAGAATTTGCCCAGGGGAGTAACAGGGAGAGTCTGCCCAGAATCCACCCAGGGGAGTAACGGGGAGAGTCTGCCCAGAATCCACCCAGGGGAGTAACGGGGAGAGTCTGCCCAGAAGCCACCCAGGGGAGTAACAGGGAGAGTCTGCCCAGAATCCACCCAGGGGAGTAACAGGGAGAGTCTGCCCAGAATCCACCCAGGGGAGTAACAGGGAGAGTCTGCCCAGAATCCACCCAGGTGAGTAACAGGGAGAGTCTGCCCAGAATCCACCCAGGTGAGTAACAGGGAGAGTCTGCCTAGAATCCACCCAGGGGAGTAACAGGGAGAGTCTGCCCAGAATCCACCCAGGGGAGTAACAGGGAGGGTCTGCCCAGAATCCACCCAGAGGAGTAACAGGGAGAGTCTGCCCAGAATCCACCCAGGTGAGTAACAGGGAGAGTCTGCCCAGAATCCACCCAGGACAGTAACAGGGAGAGTCTGCCCAGAATCCACCCAGGACAGTAACAGGGAGAGTCTGCCCAGAATCCACCCAGGGGAGTAACAGGGAGAGTCTGCCCAGAATCCACCCAGGGGAGTAACAGGGAGATTCTGCCCAGAATCCACCCAGGGGAGTAACAGGGAGAGTCTGCCCAGAATCCACCCAGGTGAGTAACAGGGAGAGTCTGCCCAGAATCCACCCAGGGGAGTAACAGGGAGAGTCTGCCCAGAATCCACCCAGGACAGAAAAAGGGAGAGTCTGCCCAGAATCCACCCAGGGGAGTAACAGGGAGATTCTGCCCAGAATCCACCCAGGGGAGTAACAGGGAGAGTCTGCCCAGAATCCACCCAGGTGAGTAACAGGGAGAGTCTGCCCAGAATCCACCCAGGGGAGTAACAGGGAGAGTCTGCTCAGAATCCACCCAGGGGAGTAACAGGGAGAGTCTGCCCAGAATCCACCCAGGAGAGTAACAGGGAGAGTCTGCCCAGAATCCACGCAGGGGAGCAACGGAGAGTCTGCCCAGAATCCACCCAGGTGAGTAACAGGGAGAGTCTGCCCAGAATCCACCCAGGGGAGTAACAGGGAGAGTCTGCCCGGAATCCACCCAGGGGAATAACAGGGAGAGTCTGCCCAGAATCCACCCAGGGACGGTAACAGGGAGAGTCTGCCCAGAATCCACCCAGGTGAGTAACAGGGAGAGTCTGCCCAGAATCCACCCAGGGGAGTAACAGGGAGAGTCTGCCCGGAATCCACCCAGGGGAATAACAGGGAGAGTCTGCCCAGAATCCACCCAGGTGAGTAACAGGGAGAGTTAGCCCAGAATCCACCCAGGGGAGTAACAGGGAGAGTCTGCCCAGAATCCACCCAGGACAGTAACAGGGAGAGTCTGCCCAGAATCCACCCAGGGACAGTAACAGGGAGAGTCTGCCCAGAATCCACCCAGGACAGAAAAAGGGAGAGTCTGCCCAGAATCCACCCAGGGGAGTAACAGGAAGAGTCTGCCCAGAATCCACCCAGGGGCAGGGAGAGTCTGCCCAGAATTCGCCCAGGGGAGTAACAGGGAGAGTCTGCCCAGAATCCACCCAGGTGAGTAACAGGGAGAGTCTGCCCAGAATCCACCCAGGGGAGTAACGGGGAGAGTCTGCCCAGAAGCCACCCAGGGGAGTAACGGGGAGAGTCTGCCCAGAATCCACCCAGGGGAGTAACAGGGAGAGTCTGCCCGGAATCCACCCAGGGGAATAACAGGGAGAGTCTGCCCAGAATCCACCCAGGGACGGTAACAGGGAGAGTCTGCCTAGAATCCACTCAGGTGAGTAACAGGGAGAGTCTGCCCAGAATCCACCCAGGGGAGTAACAGGGAGAGTCTGCCCGGAATCCACCCAGGGGAATAACAGGGAGAGTCTGCCCAGAATCCACCCAGGGACGGTAACAGGGAGAGTCTGCCCAGAATCCACCCAGGTGAGTAACAGGGAGAGTCTGCCCCGAATCCACCCAGGGGAGTAACAGGGAGAGTCTGCCCAGAATCCACCCAGGGGAGTAATGGAGAGTCTGCCCAGAATCCACCCAGGGGAGTAACAGGGAGAGTCTGCCCAGAATCCACTTAGTAAGGGGGCTTTTAGGACCATTGTAGTCCCTTACACACTCCAATGAGTTCTGGGTCACCATGAGCTTGCTGGTTAGTCAGAATCCACCCAGGGGAGTAACAGGGAGAGTCAGCCCAGAATCCACCCAGGGGAGTAATGGAGAGTCAGCCCAGAATCCACCCAGGGGAGCAACGGAGAGTCTGCCCAGAATCCACCCAGGTGAGTAACAGGGAGAGTCTGCCCAGAATCCACCCAGGGGAGTAACAGGGAGAGTCTGCCCAGAATCCACCCAGGGGAGTATCAGGGAGAGTCTGCCCAGAATCCACCCAGGGGAGTGACAGGGAGAGTCTGCCCAGAATCCACCCAGGGACGGTAACAGGGAGAGTCTGCCTAGAATCCACTCAGGTGAGTAACAGGGAGAGTCTGCCCAGAATCCACTTAGTAAGGGGGCTTTTAGGACCATTGTAGTCCCTTACACACTCCAATGAGTTCTGGGTCACCATGAGCTTGCTGGTTAGTCAGAATCCACCCAGGGGAGTAACAGGGAGAGTCTGCCCAGAATCCACCCAGGGGAGCAATGGAGAGGCTGCCCAGAATCCACCCAGGTGATTAACAGGGAGAGTCTGCCTAGAATCCACCCAGGAGAGTAACGGGGAGAGTCTGCCCAGAATCCATCCAGGTGAGTAACAGGGAGAGTCTGCCCAGAATCCACCCTGGTGAGTAACAGGGAGAGTCTGCCCAGAATCCACCCAGGTGAGTAACAGGGAGAGTCTGCCCAGAATCCACCCAGGGGAGTAACAGTGAGAGTCTGCCCAGAATCCACCCAGGGGCGCAACGGAGAGTCTGCCCAGAATCCACCCAGGTGAGTAACAGGGAGAGTCTTCCTAGAATCCACCCAGGGGAGTAACGGGGGGAGAGTCTGCCCAGAATCCACCCAGGGGAGCAACGGAGAGTCTGCTCAGAATCCACCCAGGGGAGTAACGGGGAGAGTCTGCCCAGAATCCACCCAGGGGAGTAACGGGGAGAGTCTGCCCAGAATCCACCCAGGGGAGTAACAGGGAGAGTCTGCCCAGAATCCACCCTGGTGAGTAACATGGAGAGTCTGCCTAGAATCCACCCAGGGGAGTAACAGGGAGAGTCTGCCTAGAATCCACCCAGGGGAATAACAGGGAGAGTCTGCCCAGAATCCACCCAGGGGAGTAACGGGGAGAGTCAGCCCAGAATCCACCCAGGTAAATAACAGGGAGAGTCTGCCTAGAATCCACCCAGGGGAGTAACAGGGAGAGTCTGCCCAGAATCCACCCAGGGGAGCAACGGAGAGTCTGCTCAGAATCCACCCAGGGGAGTAACGGGGAGAGTCTGCCCAGAATCCACCCAGGGGAGTAACAGGGAGAGTCTGCCCAGAATCCACGCAGGTAAATAACAGGGAGAGTCTGCCTAGAATCCACCCAGGTAAATAACAGGGAGAGTCTGCCCAGAATCCACCCAGGTAAATAACAGGGAGAGTCTGCCCAGAATCCACCCAGGTAAATAACAGGGAGAGTCTGCCCAGAATCCACCCAGGTGAGTAACAGGGAGAGTCTGCCCAGAATCCACCCAGGGGAGTAACAGGGAGAGTCTGCCCAGAATCCACCCAGGGGAGTAACAGGGAGAGTCTGCCCAGAATCCACGCAGGTAAATAACAGGGAGAGTCTGCCCAGAATCCACCCAGGTAAATAACAGGGAGAGTCTGCCCAGAATCCACCCAGGTGAGTAACAGGGAGAGTCTGCCCAGAATCCACCCAGGGGAGTAACAGGGAGAGTCTGCCCAGAATCCACGCAGGTAAATAACAGGGAGAGTCTGCCTAGAATCCACCCAGGTAAATAACAGGGAGAGTCTGCCCAGAATCCACCCAGGTAAATAACAGGGAGAGTCTGCCCAGAATCCACCCAGGTAAATAACAGGGAGAGTCTGCCCAGAATCCACCCAGGGGAGTAACGGGGAGAGTCTGCCCAGAATCCACCCAGGGGAGTAACAGGGAGAGTCTGCCCAGAATCCACCCAGGTAAATAACAGGGAGAGTCTGCCTAGAATCCACCCAGGTAAATAACAGGGAGAGTCTGCCCAGAATCCACCCAGGTAAATAACAGGGAGAGTCTGCCCAGAATCCACCCAGGTGAGTAACAGGGAGAGTCTGCCCAGAATCCACCCAGGTAAATAACAGGGAGAGTCTGCCCAGAATCCACCCAGGTGAGTAACAGGGAGAGTCTGCCCAGAATCCACCCAGGGGAGTAGGAGGAGTTATTGCTACGATGCTGAGGGACATCACAGGAATTGTTTACCGTTTCTAGCTGGAGACGGAATGGAGAGACCATTTTTTAAATCTTATTACGGAATTGTTTGGGCCACCCTCATAAATGTTTACGTAACTGACAAACTGAAAAAAAAAGTGTTACTGCACAGACCCCATGGTGGGCGGAGCCAGGGACATGGAGGAGATTCTGAGGGCGGAGCCAGTGAAATGGAGGCGAGTCTGAGAGCTGATTACCAGGGTAATGACAAACTGATAGGCTGCTAGTGTTATTCTATTCCAGCTTCTGTCTTGTCCATTGTTCTGGCCATTCTGTGTCTGACTCTGTGTCGCCCCCCTCAGGATGAGCCCTGTCGTGTGGAACAGAGGGAATGGGACAAGCCAATACTACAGCTGAAGACCAGGTGGATGGGGTGGAGTTGCACTATCAGAAAAACTTTCAGTATGGCAATCTACATTCTGGATACCGACCGACCACCGCTGATGCCAAGAAGAAGAAGAAGGCCTCTCCGCAGTTCATGGATGGAGACAAGGTTTGTGCTGTGCCAATCACCTCCTCTCCTGCAGCCTTCCTGCATGATTGCAGTCTGGCCTCTCTCCTGCATGATTGCAGTCTGGCCTCTCTCCTGCATGATTGCAGTCTGGCCTCTCTCCTGCATGATTGCAGTCTGGCCTCTCTCCTGCAGCCTTCCTGTATGATTGCAGTCTGGCCTCTCTCCTGCATGATTGCAGTCTGGCCTCTCTCCTGCAGCCTTCCTGCATGATTGCAGTCTGGCCTCTCTCCTGCATGATTGCAGTCTGGCCTCTCTCCTGCAGCCTTCCTGTATGATTGCAGTCTGGCCTCTCTCCTGCATGATTGCAGTCTGGCCTCTCTCCTGCATGATTGCAGTCTGGCCTCTCTCCTGCATGATTGCAGTCTGGCCTCTCTCCTGCATGATTGCAGTCTGGCCTCTCTCCTGCATGATTGCAGTCTGGCCTCTCTCCTGCATGATTGCAGTCTGGCCTCTCTCCTGCAGCCTTCCTGCATGATTGCAGTCTGGCCTCTCTCCTGCATGATTGCAGTCTGGCCTCTCTCCTGCATGATTGCAGTCTGGCCTCTCTCCTGCATGATTGCAGTCTGGCCTCTCTCCTGCATGATTGCAGTCTGGCCTCTCTCCTGCAGCCTTCCTGCATGATTGCAGTCTGGCCTCTCTCCTGCATGATTGCAGTCTGGCCTCTCTCCTGCAGTCTTCCAGCATGATTGCAGTCTGGCCTCTCTCCTGCTGTCTTCCTGCATGATTGCAGTCTGGCCTCTCTCCTGCATGATTGCAGTCTGGCCTCTCTCCTGCATGATTGCAGTCTGGCCTCTCTCCTGTATGATTGCAGTCTGGCCTCTCTCCTGCAGTCCTCCTGCATGATTGCAGTCTGGCCTCTCTCCTGCATGATTGCAGTCTGGCCTCTCTCCTGCATGATTGCAGTCTGGCCTCTCTCCTGCATGATTGCAGTCTGGCCTCTCTCCTGCAGTCTTCCTGCATGATTGTAGTCTGGCCTCTCTCCTGCTGTCTTCCTGCATGATTGCAGTCTGGCCTCTCTCCTGCATGATTGCAGTCTGGCCTTTCTCCTGCATGATTGCAGTCTGGCCTTTCTCCTGCATGATTGCAGTCTGGCCTTTCTCCTGCATGATTGCAGTCTGGACTCTCTCCTGCATGATTGCAGTCTGGCCTCTCTCCTGCATGATTGCAGTCTGGCCTCTCTCCTGCAGTCTTCCTGCATGATTGCAGTCTGGCCTCTCTCCTGCAGTCTTCCTGCATGATTGCAGTCTGGCCTCTCTCCTGCATGATTGCAGTCTGGCCTCTCTCCTGCATGATTGCAGTCTGGCCTCTCTCCTGTATGATTACAGTTCTGCCCTCTCTCCTGCAGTCTTCCAGCATGATTGCAGTCTGGCCTCTCTCCTGTATGATTGCAGTCTGGCCTCTCTCCTGTATGATTGCAGTCTGGCCTCTCTCCTGCAGTCTTCCAGCATGATTGCAGTCTGGCCTCTCTCCTGTATGATTGCAGTCTGGCCTCTCTCCTGCAGTCTTCCTGCATGATTGCATTCTGGCCTTTCTCCTGCAGTCTTCCTGCATGATTGCAGTCTGGCCTCTCTCCTGCAGTCTTCCTGCATGATTGCAGTCTGGCCTCTCTCCTGCAGTCTTCCAGCATGATTGCAGTCTGGCCTCTCTCCTGCAGTCTTCCAGCATGATTGCACCCTGGCCTCTCTCCTGCAGCCTTCCTGCATGATTGCAGTCTGGCCTCTCTCCTGCATGATTGCAGTCTGGCCTCTCTCCTGCATGATTGCAGTCTGGCCTCTCTCCTGCATAATCGCAGTCTGGCCTCTCTCCTGCAGTATTCCTGCATGATTGCAGTCTGGCCTCTCTCCTGCATGATTGCAGTCTGGCCTCTCTCCTGCATAATCGCAGTCTGGCCTCTCTCCTGCAGTATTCCTGCATGATTGCAGTCTGGCCTCTCTCCTGCAAGATTGCAGTCTGGCCTCTCTCCAGCAGTCTTCCTGCATGATTGCAGTCTGGCCTCTCTCCTGCATGACTGCAGTCTGGCCTCTCTCCTGCATGAATGCAGTCTGGCCTCTCTCCTGCATGATTGCAGTCTGGCTTCTCTCCTGCATGATTGCAGTCTGGCCTCTCTCCTGCAGTCTTCCAGCATGATTGCAGTCTGGCCTCTCTCCTGCAGTCTTCCTGCATGATTGCAGTCTGGCCTCTCTCCTGCATGATTGCAGTCTGGCCTCTCTCCTGCAGTCTTCCAGCATGATTGCAGTCTGGCCTCTCTCCTGCAGTCTTTCTGTATGATTGCAGTCTTCCCTCTCTCCTGCATGATCGCAGTCTGGCCTCTCTCCTGCAGTCTTCCTACATGATTGCAGTCTGGCCTCTCTCCTGCATGATTGCAGTCTGGCCTCTCTCCTGCATGATTGCAGTCTGGCCTCCCTCCTGCATGATTGCAGTCTGGCCTCTCTCCAGTAGTCTTCCTGCATGATTGCAGCCTGGCCTCTCTCCTGCAGTCTTCCTGCATGATTGCAGTCTGGCCTCTCTCCTGCAGTCTCCCTGCATGATTGCAGTCTGGCCTCTGTCCTGCAGTCTTCCTGCATGATTGCAGTCTGGCCTCTCTCCTGCAGTCTTCCTGCATAATTGCAGTCTGGCCTCTCTCTTGCAGTCTTCCTGTATGATTGCAGTCTGGCCTCTCTCCTGCAGTCTTCCTGCATGATTGCAGTCTGGCCTATTGTCACAAAATGCATCTGCTGGCAAATTTCCTGAACTATTGATGAACTTCCTCCATTTCGCCAGCAGATGTCCTCCGTGTCCTCAGTGTTTGCAGCAGCTGGAAACATTCTCTGCCACCAGCAGAGGTCTCTCTCACAGAAACTGTTGCAGATTTAATGAGGGCAGCTCTGTGATCACCTGGACTTTGTCATCTGACTTTCTTGCACACTATATAAGCTGCTTTAACAGACCACTCTGTGCTAGCTCATCAATGTCAGTTCCTGATCCTGAGTCCTAGCCTTCCTGTCTTGCTCAGCCTTGTATCTGCTCTTACCGTGTTTGACCTGTTTGCTGTATTTTGACTAACCCTTTGCCTAAGCGATTGTATCTTGATTATTTCTCTGGTTTGACCCTGCATGTATGACGTTCCGTTGCCTGCCGATTATATTCTGATGCTCTGCCTTTGTAAATAGTGTATATTATTTTCATGTGTGTATATTAGTCAGGTTCGGGGTTCAGTGTGCACACTATTGTTATGCTTGGGATACATTTGCATATTATCCTATATGCAGGGGGTCTATAGCATATACAATCCCTGATAGGTTCTGCTACTGTGTTAGTTCCAGTTGCACCATTGCTTATACTAATAGCCTGACGTTTGTATGATTCTCTGCAGAAACGTAATGCTAATTGTTTGTGTAAGCTGTTTGACAGTTTAGTTGCATAACTCTGTACATGAGCTTAATGTACACCATTTATGCTGTTTATCTTTTGAGTTTCTTTGCAATAAATCTTTATATTCATTCCTTTAACCTTCCTGGCGGTAAGCCCGAGCTGAGCTCGGGCTATGCCGCGCAGGAAGATATCTCAGCCCCTGGTGGGGCGATCTGCACACTTTAAACTGCTGTACGCGCAGCTAGCACTTTGCTAGCCGCGCGTACAGCTCGATCGCCGCCGCTCTGCGGTGATCGCCCGCACGCAGCGGCACAAGAGGGCCCCCCCCCACCAGAGCCCTGCGCTGCCCGGACCAATGAGTTCCAGGCAGCGCTATGGGCTGGATCGGAGACGTCTGACGTCAGGACGTCGGCTGACGTCCATGACGTCATTCCGATCGTCGCCATGGCGACAGGAGAAGCCAAACAGGGGAGCGCATTATATACGCGTTCCCCTGTTTGCTTTTGATGCCGGCGACGATCGCACTAGAGGGACACATGCGCCCTCTAGTGGTGTTTCATGTAGCTACCACTCTGGTAGCTTTACATGAAACAAAAAAATAAAAAATAAAAAAAAAAGGATTTTTGCCTAAGTGGCAAAAAAAATTAACCGCCAGGAGGGTTAATTCCAGTCTCAGTGTTTCTTGCATACTGACAGAGCAATGTTCCTTGCGATTCCCTTGCATTGCACACCAATGCAGCAGAATCATGACAGATGAGCTAGCCACAAAAAATTCTGTCACCAGGAAATACTGAGAGTAGTTTTGCCACCATGGGAATTAAATGGAATTATGCAAGTATCGATTATCATTGCTGTTTGGCTGAGGAGGATGAAAGTTTCTGTTTTGATAAGTTGTATGACTATTCATATGATGATTTGGTGCAAAGCATTAGGCAGATCAATTCATATGTCCAGCAGGGAGAATTCCTTGAATCTGATGTTCAGCCTTTGTTAAAAATTCTACACACTCTTGAATTTATGAAGTCTCCCACCACCTACCAAATTTATCAAGCCTCTGTAACCAAATCCTTGCCAGTTCCTCTTCCCTGCAAAATTCCCACAGCAGTATTAAACCGGAGCAAACCAAAGAATGTTCCAGCCACCTCCATGCAGACCGTTCACCCTAAAACTTATGCTCTGGATAATGAATCTGCCTATGACAAGAGTTCATGGGATCCTCCTTTTGAAAAATGGGAAATAGAGGCCTTAGTTTATGAGATGGAATGTGATGAGGAAGCATTTATTGATTATTACTTTGATACCAGTGAGAACTTTTTGAATGAATGCATAGATTCTGCATCCACTTTAGTTGATATGGGGGTTTGTATGAATGACTTTGTTGCTCCCCTAATTGATATCTGGAAAGATCTATTGTGTGAAAATGTCCCCCCTTCTGATGATTCTGGCAGTCAGTTTATGCCGTACTCAGTAATCAATCATAGTTCAGTCAGATCCAGTAAATTTTCTAGTCTTAAAAGTGACAGATTGTGTTCTTGATTTTTCTTCTGAGCCTGTTAAACCGCATGCGGATGCATGCCTGAGTGGTTTGAATGACTCCATTGATCAAGGAATCTGCAAAAGTCAAGCCTGTTTTAATATGACTGCAGAAGAGATTGATGCTTATTATTGGTATTTATGACAGGACAAGTTTTATTGAATTTTATTGCAAACAAAGTGAGGAATTTGTGACCAAATGTTTGATAAGTGTTAAATCCATGTGTGCGAATGGACTTTGTAAGCCTGAAGCTGCTTCTGCATTAATAATCGCTTGGCAAAGGGTTCTGTCTTCTCATTTTCATGTTTCTCCTTCCTCTGTTAACTCTGTACTCACCTCTGGCCAGAACTCACAATTTGCAGCAGTTAAAGTCACACCTGTTACTAAGGGAGATCCAACGTGTCTGTTGCCCTTAGCAACCAGTTATAAAGACTCTGTCTTGTCAGGATCCAACCGTCAAAGGAGACCTACTTCCTTGCAAACAGCTGTCAAAACTACACCCTGGTCTTTCCAACGTCCTGCAGCCATATACATGAACTATCACAAATTTAATCCTGCTTCCAGACAGGGTCAGAGAAATAAAGTCAAACGAAAGTATTTCCCTACAGCCTCCATCCTTCCAGTGTTATCAACTAAAGACTTCGCCTCTGCCAGTTCTGTGTCTGCCACCACAACTTTGCCAGTTATTTCAGTTGTGCCATCCACCTCAGCAGTATCCATGTCAGTCTGTACAGCCATGCCCTTGTTCGTCAGCTCAGATAAGTCCGTGCCAGTCATCTCAGCCTCGCCTGTGTCTGCCAATGAAACTAAACCCATGCCTGTCAGTTCAGCCATGTCCTTGTCTGTAGGCTCAGCAGTGCACCTGCCTGTCAGTTCCATGGAACCCCTGTCAGACAGCTTTGCAGTTTCTCTGTCGGTTGGGTTGGCGGTATCCCTGTTGGTCTGTTCGGCATTGGCTCAGTCGGACAACTTGGCAGAGACACTGCCACTTGGTTCGGCAGAGTCCGGTCCAGACTTTTTGGCAGGGCTTATTCCGGCCGTTCCGGCAGAGTCTCAGCTTGAAATTCCAGCAGATAATAACTTTTCAGCTCAGCCAAAGGCCCGGCCGATTGCTCGACCAGAAATTCTGCCAGTTGCTTGTCCTAAGGTTCAGTTGAAGGCTCGGCCTGTGGTCTTGCCAGCTGTGCAGTCAGAGGTCCAGCTAGTAGCCCAGCCAAAGGTCCAGCTCCCAGTTCCTGCTGATGTTCCTTGTCCAGCCACCCCTGTTAGAGCCCAGACGTGTGCTGATTCCTATTCTCCACAGATATGTGGGATTCAGTTACTACAGATTTCCAATGTTGCCCAATGTCCTCAGTTATCTTCTGAAATCCTGGCACCACCGTTCTCTGTTACCCAGTTTCCACAGGCATCTGCTGAGGCTTTGTACTCCATTACTTCTGTTGAAAACCAGTTTCTTCAATACCCTGCTAATGGTCAGTCATCACAAACATAATCTGCTGAAATCCAATCTCAAACTTTTGCCGAAGGTCAGTTCTCTGTTGATGCCCAGAACTTTCACACATTTGTTGCTCAATCTTCCAAGACTTTGGCTGGTACCTGGTTTCCTCAAAATACTTTTGACCCACAGACTCATAAACTGTTACCTGAAACGAATCTGTCTGCTACTCCTGCCGAGTCTGATGATCCGGCTGTTCCTGCAGAGTCCGGTGATCTTGCTGTTCCTGCCAAGCCTGTTGATTCTGCTGTTCCTGCCAAGCCAGTTGATCCTGCTGTTCCTGCCAAGCCTGTTGATTCTGCTGTTCCTGCCAAGCCAGTTGATCCTGCTGTTCCTGCCAAGTCGGGTATTCCTGTGGCTGCTCCCCAATCTGATGTTTCCACAGTGGCTTCCTAGTCTGCTGATGTCCCTCTAGTGGTTCCCAAGACTGCTGCTGTTCCTGCTATCGCCTTCAAGTCTGCTGTTGATCCTGTTGTGACCTCTAAGCCTGCTGATCCTGTTGTTCCTGCCAAGTCGGGTGTTCCTGTGGCTGCTCTCCAATCGGTTGTTTCCTCAGTGGCCTCCAAGTCCGCTGTTCCTGCTACTGCTTCCAAGTCTGCTGTTGATCCTGTTGTGGCCTCCAAGCCTGTTGTTTCTGCTGCTGCTGAGTCTGGTGTTCCTGCCGATGCCTCCAAGCTTGCTGTTTCTCTTGTTGCCCTCCCGACTGCCATTAATGCAGAGGGTATTCTGTGTTCCCTGCTGGTGTTCAGTCTACTATACTACCTGATGTTTGCACATCCTGGAGTCCTATGGATGTCTTGTCTGTTGCTTCTGCACATTGACCTTGGGCTGTTGCATTGCCTAAAGGTCTCCAGTTTTATCTTCAACATTCTTTGTTACCTTATGCAGGAGAACAGAGGCGCCAAAAGGATAAAAGGAAGCTAAATGAGCTTAAAAACCAAATTCTTGGTAAATAGAGGAGGTAGTGGTGGACTTACCTGCTCCAAGTAGACACACAACGACTGTAGTAAAGACAGTCAATATATTTTATTTATGAACTCCAAATATGCAACGCGTTTCGCAGGTTTGATCCTGCTTCATCAGGCAATAACAACGGAGCAATAGCATATGTGGTCAGTAGAAGAGCCAGGCAACTTAAACAGAGGTGCCTGGCTCTTCTACTGACCACATATGCTATTGCTCCGTTGTTATTGCCTGATGAAGCGGGATCAAACCTGCGAAACGCGTTGCATATTTGGAGTTCATAAATAAAATATATTGACTGTCTTTACTACAGTCGTTGTGTGTCTACTTGGAGCAGGTAAGTCCACCACTACCGCCTCTATTTACCAAGAATTTGGCTTTTAAGCTCATTTAGCTTCCTTTTATCCTTTTGGCGCCTCTGTTCTCCTGCATAATATTGAGGCCACCCTGGGTTTTCTCATCTACAGAGAGCGACTTCTTATTCCTGAGTGGGGTCAGGAAAATCTCCCCACCTGCCTTTACAGTGGTTGCCTAATGGTAACCCTGGTTTGTGAGTATTAATATTTACTCTATCTAGTAACCATTTACCAGTACAGATTACACTATTGGGGCTCTTGGTGTTCCTTGTTTTTATTCTTTGTTACCTGATGACCCTGAATCTACTCAGCCCAGCAACATGTTGCCTGTTACCTTGTTCATGTTTGTACACTTTTTTCACCCATGCCCTCCTTGGTCTTGCCTTTCTGCCCAGTATGTCCTGGGATCCTGGTGGACGTGAGTTCATATGGAGCATTCGGAGACCGCTCCTTGAGGGGGGTGGGGGTAATGTCACAAAATGCATCTGCTGGCAAATTTCCTGAACTATTGATGAACTTCCTCCATTTCGCCAGCAGATGTTCTCCGTGTCCTCTAGAGCAGTGTTTCTCAACATTTAATTGGTATGTACCCCTTTTAAAACCCTGTACTCACCAAGTACCCCCTAGCATGGTAAACATTATCACACGTACCCCTTGACAAATATATATTTAATCGTAGTACATTATAATTGGTTCTAAACCATTTCCAAGCATTTACTATTGCTTTTTTTTTTTATATTTAAAGTTTTTTATTTTTTATAAATAGAAAACATACAAAATGTTTGGGCATTTTTGGTAATGGGTAGAAAAAAATCATCAACAGGTTACATACCATATAAACACAGTGACCATTATAGATTAAGTATAATGTATATGTCATTTCTTACAAATAACTAACCCGGCCGTTAACCTTATAATTATGTAGAAAAGGAGGAATCGCTGGGCGCGGGAACATACCGCGCTCACATACCAGCAATTCCTCCTACCACTGTTATCCGTGGCCTATCCCTATTGCAAATGACCAAACCATAAGGTATTGAGTCTAGAAAGAGATTTAGATTAGACAGGAGATGGGAAAGTAGGAAATATAGAATAGAGAGTAGAGCAGAAAAGAGAAGAAGATCTGATGCGAAGTACCAGTCTTCACATCAGGGAAAAAAAAGGATAGAAAAGAAAAGAGGTCAGGGTGGATATATGGCCAAGCGTCCCATTGCCAACTCTAAATGGGATGATCAATCAGAGGGTTATCTACAACGCCGTTTAGATAGAGGCATGGAAGCTAGTTACACCCCAAATTTTATCGAATTGTGTCTGTTTATCTGATAATCTAGCTGTAAGCAATTCCATCCTATAGACATGGGCCAACTTAACCAAGACCTCAGCTCTGGATGGGATATGAGGATCTCTCCAGTGTTTGACTATTAAACATCTAGCTGCTGTCAAGTAGTGGTTAAACAAACGTTGAACATGTGGTTTTACTTTTGGAATGGGTTTTGCCAAGATACAATACCAAGGGTCATTAGGGACCACTAAATTAGTATGTTGAAATATAAGTTGGATAACATCTGCCCAAAAAATCTTAATTTGAGGGCAGTCCCATAGGATGTGGAATAATGATCCAAGATCGCCACAATCCCTCCAACAAAGTGGGGAAACCGATGGGAACCACTTATGTAGTTTAATTGGGGTCCTATACCACATTAACATTATTTTATATATATTTTCTTTTGTAGTGACGCAGATGGAGGTCTTGGCTGCGTTGACCCATATCTTAGACCAAGATTCCAAGGAGGTTTGAGTACCGCATACATCATCCCAATATTTCATATAGTTATGACAATAATTAGCTGTTTTGCGAGTAGGAGCATTTATCCAGGTATACAGATTTGAAATTAAACCTTTTTGTTGTGGGCCCATTTCACATATTACTTCTAGCTCTGATTTTTTAGGGAATGTTAAAGTAGGTGAAATCGAACGTAGGAAGTTCCTTATTTGCATATATTGCAAGAAGTAGGAGTTGTCCATTTGGTGCTTCTCCTTTAGAGAGTCAAAAGAGAGTAGTCGATAGTCTGTTGGATCCAGAAGGTCTTCTATAAAGGTGATGTGGTTGATGCGCCATTTTGAATCTGTCTTGAGGGTAAGACCTGGGCTGAAGTCCGGAGAGCCAAAGACCGGACGAAGTATGGAATTTGGAGTAAAGAGTACCAATTTTTTTTGGAGAGAATGCCAAAGTTGAATATTCGTAGTGATAGAAGAAAAAATCCTTGTAGATTGAGGAATAAGCTTGGTGTTTGACCAGAGAGCAGAGCTAGGGTGCCATGGAGCAAATTGGTGGAATTCCATCTGAGACCAAGAGGCGTGGGGGTACTTAGAGAGCCAGGCTATCATTTGTCGGAGTTGAGAAGCTATATAATAATTATAAAGGATTTGGAACTGATAGGCCCCCATATTGTCTTTGATGTAATAGGACTGATCTAGCTATCCTGGGCGGTCTATGGTGCCAGATGAATTGGAAGACTTTACGTTGTAAAGGAATAAACATATGCTTTGGAATATCTAGAGGCATAACTGACATAACATATAACAACTTAGGAAGGGAGTTCATTTTAAAAGAAACCATTCGACCTATCCATGAGATGGGGTAATCTTCCCACTTGTTTAGATCAGCACAAATTCTAGAGAACAGGGGAGAAATGTTACATTTGACCATCTGTGATGTATTTTTAGGGATTATTATTCCTAAATACTTCAAGGACTCTTGTTGAACCTTGTATGAATACCCCATCAAAATTGAGGATACTCTGCTGTCGGAGATGTTTAAAGGTAAAACCTCAGATTTGGAGTCATTTATCTTATAGTTGGATAGATCACCGTATAGATTAATTTCGGATTTCAGAGAGGCTAATGAAATTAGTGGTTGTGAGATGGTAAGTAAAACGTCATCAGCAAATAGGGATAGTTTGTATTCCTGACTGCCAATCACGATGCCGTGTATATCAGGGTTGCCCCTTATCCTGGCCGCCAGGGGCTCTATCGAGAGGGCAAAAAGTAGTGGGGACAAGGGGCAACCCTGCCGGGTACCATTAGAGATCCCGAAATAATCATTAGAATCTGTGTATGGAATTTTCAGTGCCACCTTAGGATATGTATATAATTTTTGCAGAGTATGAAAATAGGAGCCAGTGAAGCCCATATAGTTCAAACACTGAAATAGGAAGGTCCAATTTAAGCGGTCAAACGCTTTTGCTGCATCTAAACTTAATATAAGTGATTCAATTTTATTATGATTAATATAATCAATAATATTTATCGATCTTCTGATGTTATCTCCCGCATATCGACCAGTGATGAAACCCACCTGGTCCAGATGGATTAACGACGGCATTAGAGGGGAGAGGCGATTAGCTAAAAGTTTAGAGAGGATCTTAAGGTCCGTATTGATCAATGAAATGGGTCTGTAATTTTTGTAATCTAAGGGGTCCTTATTGGGTTTGGGAATTACCACCATGTGTGAGTTCAACATTGAGTTTGGGATTTGCTCTTGATCCATAAAGGCCCGAAATAATGTAGTCATTATAGGTATGAGTATATCTGAAAATTTCTTATAGTATGCTATCGTGAATCCATCTGGACCAGGGGCCTTGTGGGGTTTGAGGGGCTTTAAAGTTTCTTTAATTTCCTCTTGCGTGATTATTGTATTTAAAGAAGCGGCTTGGGTCTGAGACAGCATAGATAATCCACACCCCCCTAAATATTTATTTATCTCATCAACATGAGAATGTGATTTCTCTACTTGTTCATTCAAGTTATAGAGTGAGGTAAAGTATGACTTAAATATTGCGGCTATTTCTCTGAGATCATAGTGGGGAGTCCCTCTCTTATCTTTTAGAGCGAACACTGCATTACGGGTTTGGATTCCTCGTAGTTTTTTAGCTAAAAGGGAGTGGGCTTTATTGCCTTTTTCAGAGAATAGTTGTTTGGTAAATGCTAAGGATTTCTCAATTTTTTGGAAGTGTAGCTCTGAAAGGGCTTTGCGCGTTTTCTCTACGGCTCTATATTTTTCAGTGGTGGGGTGTTTTTTAAACTGTTCGTCCTCTAAGATCAGCTTATTGTACAGCTCTGAAAGTTGTTTATTGTACTCTTTTTTACGACTGGAGGCGATAGCTATGAACTTTCCTCTAATGGTTGCTTTATGAGCCTCCCAAATAATTGCTTTGGATCTCACAGAACCCTCATTGATTGTAAAATATTCCTGCAGTGTCTGACTTATATCTTGTACTATATCTTCATTTATGAGTAGACTATCATTCAGCCTCCAGCTTGTCCTAATAGAAGGGGTGTGGGTCAAATTAAACGAAGCCTCTAACGGGGCGTGGTCGGACCAAGAGATTGGACCTATTCGGGAGTCCAATAAGCTGGAGAGAAGAGGAGGGGAGATAAATATATGATCTATCCTTGTGAACGTGCCACAGGTGTGAGAGTAAAATGTATAGTCCTTGTCCAGAGGATGCTGGATCCTCCATGCGTCCAAGAGACCATGCCGCCTCAGAGTATCTCTAAATCTATGCGAAGAGGAACAGATGGATTTAAAGTTTAAAGGGAGAATATCTGATTTCCTATCCATTGTAGGTGAATAAATTAGGTTAAAGTCTCCCCCCAATATTTTATAATTAGTCCCTGTGTCTGAAATCTTAGAGAGAACTTTTTCTAGAAATTGTGTTTGACCCTCGTTAGGTGAGTAGATTGTAGCTAATAAAAGTTCTATACCATGTAGCGTCCCCCTGACTATAAGAAAGCGTCCCCCAGGATCCCTGCACACATCTGTCACCAATAAAGGGCAAGAATGATGAATCAGAATAGCCACACCAGCTTTTTTTGAAGAAGAACTAGAAAGATAGATTGTTGGGTAGACTTTACTTTTCAGGTAACCTGGCTTTAATCTGGAAAATCTAGTTTCCTGTAAAAATATAAAGTCTGCCTTGGAGCGTTCAAGGTCGCGTAAGGCTAGGTGGCGTTTCCTGATTGAGTTTAAGCCCTTAACGTTTAAAGTAAGTACCTTAACCATCGTTTATCAAAATAAGTAAGGGAGTATCTGTACTTGATGTGCGCAGGATCCCAGGGGGCGCCCTCCCAGACATCACCGTTTTAACCACTTTACCCCCGCGCGTACGTATTTCTCCGCCCCTTTTTCCATCCTTTAAAAACCAGGGACGGAGAAACACGTACTTTCCGCGTTCCCGACGCTGCCCGCGCTCCCGCTCGTAAACACGCCGCCCGCCGCTAGTAAAACCGCCGCCGCCCGCTCGCCCAGAGATCAATGAACGGGAAAATCCATTCCCGTTCGTTGATCTAAGCCCCGCAATGATCAGCTGCTCTCCTATGGGCAGCGCGATCATTGTGAGAAAAAACTCACGTGTCCAGCCTCCTTATTCTTCCTCCAAGCTTCCGGAAGGAAGCTTGGAGGTCGCATTAAAACAAAAAGTTACTGTGGCCATCTTGTGGCCAAATAGTAAACTACACCCTACACATTTTTCACATACAAATAAATGACTTTTACACATAAAATTAACTCATTACCTCCCACATTCCCCATTTTTTTTTTTTTGTAATTAAAAAAAAATTAAAAAATTTACAATTAAAAAAAATACATAAATAGTTACCTTAGGGACTGAACTTTTTAAATATTTATGTCAAGAGGGTATAACACTGTTACTTTATAAACTATGGGCTTGTAATTAGGGATGGACGCAAAACTGAAAAAAATGCACCTTTATTTCCAAATAAAATATTGGCGCCAAACATTGTGATAGGGACATAATTTAAATGGTTTTATAACCGGGACAAAAGGGCAAATACGTTTCATGGGTTTTAATTACAGTAGCATACATTATTTAAAAACTATAATGGCCGAAAACTGAAAAATAATTTTTTTTTCCCCACATTTTTCCTATTTTCCCATTAAAACACATTTAGAAAAAAATAATTCTTGGCATAATGTCCCACCTAAAGAAAGCCTAATTGGTGGCGAAAAAAACAAGATATAGTTCATTTCATTGCGATAAGTAATAATAAAGTTATAGACGAATGAATGGAAGGAGCGCTGAAAGGTGAAAATTGCTCTGGTGCTCAGGGGGTAAAACCCCTCAGTGGTGAAGTGGTTAAGACTGACTAGGCCATCCACCTCTGACGTAGAAAAGAAAAGGAAAAGAGAAAGAGAGTAGAAAATAGAGATAGAATACAGAGGAGAGCAGGAGTTACAAAGAACTCCTTTCGTTGATCTGAATGACTTGCTAGAGGTTCTAACATATTGTATTGTTATTATCAACATTAAGATAGAACTATTATAACCAGAAAACATCTTAGTCTGAGTGACTCGTGCACCCGGACAGGGTGTGACCCGCCTCACACCACTATTGGGTAAGCAGACCCAGCCCAACCCGGCCACCCCAATACTCCGAAATACACCCCCCCTCCCCCCCTCGTCACTCATGTCGTATCTAGATAGATATTAAACATAAAGAAAATAGGCAATATTATGTGGCATCAAAAGATAAAAGATAAACTATAGCCTTAATGATATAGACAGTGTTTATAGTCACGAGGATGGCACCCTAGTTGTCTCCCTTTGCTCTTTAGGAGGTGATGAGGCTGGTTGCTCATGAGTAAGTCCAGACGCTGAATCCTCTGGTGTCGTGGTATCTTTTTTAGGGAGTTGCAAACCTAATCCCTTCAGCAGATCGCCGGAATCTTCTGGGCAAGAGATGGCATGTACCTTTCCATCCTGAGTTGCTATCAGCTTAAAGGGGAACCCCCACCGGTATGGGATACCCTTTTCTCGTAGCAGCTGTGTTACTGGGCGCAGTTTCTTTCTTTTTGCCAATGTGATAGAAGAGAGGTCATTTAGAATTTGAATGTCTGTTCCTTGGAAGTTATATGAAAGCGTGTTTCTAGTAGCTAAAACAATCAGTTCCTTTGCTTCATAAAAATGAAAGCGGGCGATAATATCACGCAATTGAGGAGCCCCAACCGGCCTGGGACCGATGGCTCTGTGTGCTCGGTCAAACCTCCACATATCTAAAGGTGTATCTGGAGATATAGTTGTGCAGAGGTCTGTGAGGTATTTCTTGATGTCCGTTGGACGGACAGTATCGGGCACCCCTCTGAAGCGTAAGTTCTGCCTGCGGTCTCTGTTTTCGTGATCTTCCGCGGTACGTTGTAATTCCGCCACTGAGTCTATCAGTCTAGCGTTTTCTTCTTCTAGATAGTCACATTTCTGCTGTAAGTCAGCTACGTCTTTTTCTAACGATGTCGTGCGAGTCAAGGCAGAGGTTATGTCAGCTCTAATATCAGTTAGGGCCGCATTGATAGTCTCTTTCATCGAGTTCGTTACCTTTTTATGAAGATCCGTTAAGCAGGATTCCAAGACCTCTCTCGTCACATACGCCACAGCCGTATCAGCTTTGGATCCCTTAGCCGCCATGACAGGCTTTCCGGGTAGCGTTGCGGAAGTAGGCCTGAGAAGGTATTGATCCAGTGGTTTGCTCTTGGCCTGCTTCGTTTTTTTCCTGCCGCCCATAGATCAATTCCCCGGCTACTCCTGAGTGTAGGGTGCTGCAAAAGAGGCGCCTATCTCCCGTGAGTTCGCCGCTATTATGAGTGGCGCTGGAGCGAGGTGCGGAGCTCGGGGATCAGGTGGCCATCTTGGATCGCGCCGCGCATGCGCCCTTTACTATTGCTTTTAATTAGCTAAAATACTAATTTGGTGCTGTTTAAATAAGATTTATCATTTTCTAAAACTCTAAATTTGTTATTTTTGGTTAAGTATAATCAAGCCCGAGTACCCCCTAGAACCCTCAGAAGTACCCCCTGGGGTACGCGTACCACACGTTGAGAACCTATGCTCTAAAGGTCTCTCTCACAGAAACTGTTGCAGATTTAATGAGGGCAGCTCTGTGATCACCTGGACTTTGTCATCTGACTTTCTTGCACACTATATAAGCTGCTTTAACAGACCACTCTGTGCTAGCTCATCAATGTCAGTTCCTGATCCTGAGTCCTAGCCTTCCTGTCTTGCTCAGCCTTGTATCTGCTCTTACCGTGTTTGACCTGTTTGCTGTATTTTGACTAACCCTTTGCCTAAGCGATTGTATCTTGATTATTTCTCTGGTTTGACCCTGCATGTATGACGTTCCGTTGCCTGCCGATTATATTCTGATGCTCTGCCTTTGTAAATAGTGTATATTATTTTCATGTGTATATATTAGTCAGGTTCGGGGTTCAGTGTGCACACTATTGTTATGCTTGGGATACATTTGCATATTATCCTATATGCAGGGGGCCCATAGCATATACAATCCCTGATAGGTTCTGCTACTGTGTCAGATTCAGTTGCACCATTGCTTATACTAATAGCCTGATGTTTGTATGATTCTCTGCAGAAACTTAATGCTAATTGTTTAGTTGCATACTCTGTACATGAGTTTAATGTACAACATTTATGCTGTTTATCTTTTGAGTTTGTTTGCAATAAATCTTTATATTCATTCCTTTAATTCCAGTCTGTTTCTTGCATAGTGACAGAACAATCGTCCTTGCGATTCCCTTGCATTGCATACCAATGCATTAGAATCATGACACCTCTCTCCTGCAGTCCTCCTGCATGATTGCAGTCTGGCCTCTCTCCTGCATTATTGCAGTCTGCCCTCTCTTCTGCAGTCTTCCTGCATGATTGCAGTCTGGCCTCTCTCCTGCAGTCTTTCTGTATGATTGCAGTCTTCCCTCTCTCCTGCATGATCGCAGTCTGGCCTCTCTCCTGCATGATTGCAGTCTGGCCTCTCTCCTGCATGATTGTAGTCTGGCCTCTCTCCTGCATGATTGCAGTCTGGCCTCTCTCCTGCATGATTGCAGTCTGGCCTCTCTCCTGCATGATTGCAGTCTGGCTTCTCTCCTGCAGTCTTCCTGTATGATTGCAGTCTGGCCTTTTTCCTGCAGTCTTCCAGCATGATTGCAGTCTGGCCTCTCTCCTGCAGTCTTCCTGCATGATTGCAGTCTGGCCTCTCTCCTGCAGTCCTCCTGCATGATTGCAGTCTGGCCTCTCTCCTGCATGATCACAATCTGGCCTCTCTCCTGCAGTCTTCCTGCATAATTGCAGTCTGGCCTCTCTCCTGCATGATTGCAGTCTGGCCTCTCTCCTGCAGTCTTCCTGTATGATTGCAGTCTGGCCTCTCTCCTGCATGATTGCAGTCTGGACCTCTGTCCTGCAGTCTGGCCTCTCTCCTGCATGATTGCAGTCTGGACCTCTGTCCTGCAGTCTGGCCTCTCTCCTGCAGTCTTCCTGCATGATTGCAGTCTGGCCTCTCTCCTGCAGTCTTCCTGTATGATTGCAGTCTGGCCTTTCTCCTGCATGATTGCAGTCTGCCCTCTCTCCTGCAGTCTGGCCTCTCTCCTGCAGTCTTTCTGCATGATTGCATTCTGGCCTATCTCCTGCTGTCTTCCTGCATGATTGCAGTTCTGCCTCTCTCCTGCAGTCGTCCTGCATGATTGCAGTCTGGCCTCTCTCCTGCTGCCTTCCTGCATGATTGCAGTTCTGCCTCTCTCCTGCAGTCTTCCTGCACGATTGCAGTCTGGCCTCTCTCATGCTGCCTTCCTGCATGATTGCAGTTCTGCCTCTCTCCTGCAGTCTTCCTGCATGATTGTAGTCTGGCCTCTCTCCTGCATGATTTCATTATGGCCTCTCTCCTGCATGATTGCAGTCTGGCCTCTCTTCTGCAGTCTTCCTGCATGATTGCAGTCTGGCCTCTCTCCTGCATGATTTCAGTCTGGCCTCTCTCCTGCAGTCTTCCTGCATGATTGTAGTCTGGCCTCTCTCCTGCATGATTGCAGTCTGGCCTCTCTCCTGCATGATTGCAGTCTGGCCTCTCTTCTGCAGTCTTCCTGCATGATTGCAGTCTGGCCTCTCTCCTGCAGTCTTCCTGTATGATTGCAGTCTGGCCTCTCTCCTGCAGTCTTGCTGCATGATTGCAGTTCTGCCTCTCTCCTGCAGTCTTCCTACATGATTGCAGTCTGGCCTCTCTCATGCTGCCTTCCTGCATGATTGCAGTCTGCCCTCTCTCCTGCAGTCTTCCTGCATGATTGCAGTCTGGCCTCTCTCCTGCATGATTACAGTCTGGCCTCTCTCTTGCATGATTGCAGTCTGGCCTCTCTCCTGCAGTCTTCCTGCATTATTCAGTCTGCCCTCTCTCCTGCAGTCTTCCTGTATGATTGCAGTCTGGCTTCTCTCCTGCAGTCTTCCTGTATGATTGCAGTCTGGCTTCTCTCCTGCAGTCTTCCTGCATGATTGCAGTCTGGCCTCTCTCCTGCTGCCTTCCTGCATGATTGTAGTCTGACCTCTCTCCTGCATGATTGCAGTCTGGCCTCTCTCCTGCATGATTGCAGTCTGGCCTCTCTCCTGCATAATTGCAGTCTGGCCTCTCTCCTGAAGTCTTCCTGCATGATTGCAGTCTGGCCTCTCTCCTGCAGTCTTCCTGCATGATTGCAGTCTGGCCTCTCTCCTGTATCTTCCTTCATGATTGCAGTCTGCCCTCTCTCCTGCAGCCTTCCTGCATGATTGCAGTCTGGCTTCTCTCCTGCAGTCTTCCTGCATGATTACAATCTGTCCTCTCTCCTGCAGTCTTCCTGCCTGACTGCAGTCTGTCCTCTCTCCTGCAGTCTTCCTGCATGATTACAGTCTGGCCTCTCTCCTGCAGTCTTCCTGCATGATTGCAGTTTGTCCTCTCTCCTGCAGACTTCCTGCATGATTGCAGGCTGCCCTCTCTCCTGCAGCCTTCCTGCATGATTGCAGTCTGGCTTCTCTCCTGCAGTCTTCCTGCATGATTACAATCTGTCCTCTCTCCTGCAGTCTTCCTGCATGACTGCAGTCTGTCCTCTCTCCTGCAGTCTTCCTGCATGATTACAGTCTGGCCTCTCTCCTGCAGTCTTCCTGCATGATTACAATCTGTCCTCTCTCCTGCAGTCTTCCTGCATGACTGCAGTCTGTCCTCTCTCCTGCAGTCTTCCTGCATGATTGCAGTCTGGCCTCTCTCCTGCAGTCTTCCTGTATGATTGCAGTCTGGCCTCTCTCCTGCAGTCTTCCTGCATGATTGCAGTCTGGCCTCTCTCCGTCTGGCCTCTCTCCTGCAGTCTTCCTGCATGATTGCAGCCTGGCCTCTCTCCTGCTGCCTTCCTGTATGATTGCAGTCTGTCCGCTCTCCTGCAGTCTTCCTGCATGATTGCAGTCTGTCCTCTCTCCTGCAGTCTTCCTGTATGATTGCAGTCTGGCCTCTCTCTGTCTGGCCTCTCTCCTGCAGTCTTCCTGCATGATTGCAGTCTGGCCTCTCTCCTGCTGCCCTCCTGTATGATTGCAGTCTGTCCGCTCTCCTGCAGTCTTCCTGTATGATTGCAGTCTGGCCTCTCTCCTGCAGTCTTCTTGTATGATTGCAGTCTGGCCTCTCTTCTGCAGTCTTCCTGCATGATTGCAGTCTGGCTTCTCTCCTGCAGTCTTCTTGTATGATTGCAGTCTGGCCTCTCTCCTGCAGTCTTCCTGCATGATTGCAGTCTGGCTTCTCTCCTGCAGTCTTCCTGTATGATTGCAGTCTGGCCTCTCTCCTGCAGTCTTCCAGCATGATTGCAGTCTGGCCTCTCTCCTGCAGTCTTCCTGCATGATTCCAGTCTGGCCTCTCTCCTGGCATCTTTTTGCATGATTACAGTCTGGCCTCTCTCCTGCAGTCTTCCTGCATGATTGCAGTCTTCCTGCATGATTGCAGTCTGGCCTCTCTCCTGCATGATTGCAGTCTGGCCTCTCTCCTGCATGATTGCAGTCTGGCCTCTCTCCTGCAGTCTTCCTGCATAATCACAGAGTTATTGGTTGGAGCTCTGTCCTCTTAGATTTATGTTGCTCAGTCAATGTATGGTTGTTCACCTTGTTCATAAGTATAGACATGAAGCAGTAGCTTGCTACAGGTCTTCAGGGTTTGTTATATTTCTGAAATTTACAAACATAAACCTAAAGACTAGGAATATAAGATCTTTTGATGTGACGTTTACTAAAGAGGACAGCTCCCCTCATCATATCACCCCTATTCTCCATGTTTCTCCTCTTCCTGTCACCTGACCTCATCATATCACTTCTATTCTCCATTGTCACTGGAGCCCTAGTGGTCAGACCGCAAATGGCCTTCCAAACGGTGCCAGCGCACGGATCATGCGAACTCTGGTCGCAGGAACCATTGGGAATTGGCCGCAGACAAACCAGAAGGGAGCCTGTGAGGTACGGTAATTACAACTTACACACGACTTCAGGGTATAACTGCCACCACCTCTGTTTTCTGAGACAGAGGGACTCACTAACTGGTTCTTTCTCGACCTGCAAATAAAAACGGTTAAAAACACTCTATTCTGTCTAGATATCAACAATAGTAGCGTCTCTTCAGAGACCTGAGTCCAGTTTCTGTGTATGCTGAATAATAGGGCAGCTGGAACAACAACTGACGATAGCGTCGGTTTATTGAAAGCAATATAAATAATTAATATATACAGACAATTATTAAAATCAACAATTATTAAAACAGTAATAGCCAGTACGAAATAAAAGGAAGAAAAAATACTTAGTTTCATGGAAATATGTCCATTCTGGGAAAACTTGTAGAGTTCCTTTTGTTCAGTTCAGCAAAGTTTAAAATCCAAGCAAAATGGAAGATGTTCTTTGTTCAGTTCCGACAAGATGGCCACCACTTGTTCCTCACGGTGGCCGTGTGTTCATGAAGGTGGAAAAATGGAGGAATGAGGGGAGAGCCCCTCGCATATGCTTTTGATGAAGCTGGTTTGGGGGTGTGGCAATGCCGGCCCCCTCTGAGTCACCCACCAATGACAGTTTATTCCCTCTGAGAGATTTTAGGGCTAAACTTATAAAACGCTGTAACTCATGAATGATACACGTTATATTTAGGGGGGTAACAGATTCATACTTGTCAGAAAATACAGATTAATATGACATCAGACATGGCTAGTGCAGCGGGTCCAGTTCTTGAGAAGGGTCATACCTCAATAACCGGACGGACTATCACAATGAGTTTCATATCAGCACGATGGCCAGAATTTACCGAACAAGACGATATGAATTTTATAGCTGTGCGAGGTATGGTTGCCATATAATCGTCAAGAAACCATACCCCACATGCATTCATATTTGGCCTGGTCGGAGCCGCTTCGGCTGGCTTTCTATGGCCCCCCTGTGGAGATTAGCTTCCTGAACACAAGGGTTTGTTCCTGCTCATTAGCATATCAAAAGAGCCATCCTGCAGTTAAAGAGACACTGAAGCGAAAAAAAAAATGATGATATTATGATTTGTATGTGTAGTACAGCTAAGAAAGAAAACATTAAGATCAGATACATCAGTCTAATTGTTTCCAGTACAGGAAGAGTTGAGAAACTCCAGTTGTTATCTCTATGCAAACAAGCCATTAAGCTCTCCGACTAAGTTAGTCCTGGAGAGGGCTGTCTTCTGACTTTTATTATCTCAACTGTAAGTAAACAGTTTTCTTTTTCTTTGGCAGAGGAGAGGTCATTAGTTCACAGACTGCTCTGAAAGACTCATTTTGAATGCTGAGTGTTGTGTAATCTGCACAGATTAGAGAATGATGCAATGTTAGAAAAAACACTATATACCTGAAAATAAAAATATGAGAATATTTTCTTTGCTGCTAATCTTCTAGTAAATATTCATAGTACACAACCAATTCATTATATCATATATTTTTTTCCGCTTCAGTGTCTCTTTAAGCTGATGTCTTTTCTCTGTGGAGAAAAGACAGATGCTCCTACACAATCAATCCAGATTCTATTGATCTGAAGCGCAATCGATGCAGAGAATCGAGTATGATCGCTGTTTCTTCACGGGCGGTTCCAGGACGCGTCTGCGGCCCCGCAACCGTCCGTGACATCCATGTTTCTCCTCTTCCTGTCACCTGACCTCATCATTTCACCTCTTCTCTCTATGTTTCTCCTCCTCTTCCTGTTACCTGATCTCATTTCACCCCCTCTCTCCATGTTACTCATCTTCCTGTCACCTTTTTTTCTCCATGTTACTCCTCCTCTTCCTGTCCCCTGAGCTCATTTCACCCCTTTTCTCCATTCCTCTCGTCCTCTTCCTGTCACCTGACCTCTTCAGCACTTGAGAAAGGGTTTCTACTCCAAGTTATGAATTGCTCTTTATAATGCAATAAAAGAAGACTTGTGACAGCTGGTTGAGCGGTTGAGCCTTGCTATTCCTGATGTTGGTTCCCTTCTCTTTATGTCATTCCCCTTCTTCAAGCCATCCTCTCTCCTCTCTGCAGCTCCATGGCCCTTCCCAGGTTTCTTTGTCTCCCGATTTCATTATTATTCTATTGACTTAGCGCCAAAACCATTAACGACTTTTGTAAAAAACATTAGGAAGCATAGGTAGATATTATGGCAGCTGGTGGACCTGTCTATCTAGGTGATGACCCTCCAGCAAATCATACAGCTATTTCTGGAGCTGTAAAGTCTCTCTGTGCTTCTCACATTATTTTACAATGCTCACCGAAATTAATTTCTTACTTTTACTCTTTATGTTATGTACACATCTCCACCCATCTCTCTTGAAGCTTGTGTTTACCCGATTGTCTGCCCCATTTCAGCTGCAGATCCGCCTTCTTCTGGACCACTTCCACCCTCTACCCCATTTCAGCTGCAGATCCTCCTCCTTCTGGACCACTTCCACCCTCTACCCTATTTCAGCTGCAGATCCTCCCTCTTCTGGACCACTTCCATCCTCTACCCCATATCAGCAGCAGATCCTCCTTCTTCTGGACCACTTCTACCCTCTACCCCATTTCAGCTGCAGATCCTCCTCCTTCTGGACCACTTCCACCCTCTACCCCATTTCAGCTGCAGATCCTCCTCCTTCTGGACCACTTCCACCCTCTACCCCATTTCAGCTGCAGATCCTCCTCCTTCTGGACCACTTCCACCCTCTACCCCATTTCAGCTGCAGATCCTCCTCCTTCTGGACCACTTCCACCCTCTACCCCATTTCAGCTGCAGATCCTCCTCCTTCTGGACCACTTCCACCCTCTACCCCATTTCAGCTGCAGATCCTCCTCCTTCTGGACCACTTCCACCCTCTACCCCATTTCAGCTGCAGATCCTCCTCCTTCTGGACCACTTCCACCCTCTACCCCATTTCAGCTGCAGATCCTCCCTCTTCTGGACCACTTCCACCCTCTACCCCATTTCAGCTGCAGATCCTCCTTCTTCTGGACCACTTCCACTCTCTACCCCATTTCAGCTGCAGATCCTCCTTCTTCTGGACCACTTCCACTCTCTACCCCATTTCAGCTGCAGATCCTCCTCCTTATGGACCACTTCCACCCTCTACCCCATTTCAGCTGCAGATCCTCCTCCTTCTGGACCACTTCCACCCTCTACCCCATTTCAGCTGCAGATCCTCCTCCTTCTGGACCACTTCCACCCTCTACCCCATTTCAGCTGCAGATCCTCCTCCTTCTGGACCACTTCCACCCTCTACCCCATTTCAGCTGCAGATCCTCCTCCTTCTGGACCACTTCCACCCTCTACCCCATTTCAGCTGCAGATCCTCCTCCTTCTGGACCACTTCCACCCTCTACCCCATTTCAGCTGCAGATCCTCCTCCTTCTGGACCACTTCCACCCTCTACCCCATTTCAGCTGCAGATCCTCCCTCTTCTGGACCACTTCCACCCTCTACCCCATTTCAGCTGCAGATCCTCCTTCTTCTGGACCACTTCCACTCTCTACCCCATTTCAGCTGCAGATCCTCCTCCTTCTTCTGGACCACTTCCACTCTCTACCCCATTTCAGCTGCAGATCCTCCTCCTTATGGACCACTTCCACCCTCTACCCCATTTCAGCTGCAGATCCTCCTCCTTCTGGACCACTTCCACCCTCTACCCCATTTCAGCTGCAGATCCTCCTCCTTCTGGACCACTTCCACCCTCTACCCTATTTCAGCTGCAGATCCTCCTCCTTCTGGACCACTTCCACCCTCTACCCCATTTCAGCTGCAGATCCTCCCTCTTCTGGACCACTTCCACCCTCTACCCTATTTCAGCTGGAGATCCTCCTCCTTCTGGACCACTTCCACCCTCTACCCTATTTCAGCTGGAGATCCTCCTCCTTCTGGACCACTTCCACCCTCTACCCCATTTCAGCGGCAGATCCTCCTCCTTCTGGACCACTTCCACCCTCTACCCCATTTCCACTGCAGATCCTCCTCCTTCTGGACCACTTCCACCCTCTACCCCATTTCAGCTGCAGATCCGCCTTCTTCTGGACCACTTCTACCCTCTACCCCATTTCAGCTGCAGATCCTCCTCCTTCTGGACCACTTCCACCCTCTACCCCATTTCAGCTGCAGATCCTCCTTCTTCTGGACCACTTCCACCCTCTACCCCATTTCAGCTGCAGATCCTCCTCCTTCTGCACCACTTCCACCCGCTACCCCATTTCAGCTGCAGATCCGCCTTCTTCTGGACCACTTCCACCCTCTACCCCATTTCAGCTGGACATCCTCCTCCTTCTGGACCACTTCCACCCTCTACCCTATTTCAGCTGGAGATCCTCCTCCTTCTGGACCACTTCCACCCTCTACCCCATTTCAGCGGCAGATCCTCCTCCTTCTGGACCACTTCCACCCTCTACCCCATTTCCACTGCAGATCCTCCTCCTTCTGGACCACTTCCACCCTCTACCCCATTTCAGCTGCAGATCCGCCTTCTTCTGGACCACTTCTACCCTCTACCCCATTTCAGCTGCAGATCCTCCTCCTTCTGGACCACTTCCACCCTCTACCCCATTTCAGCTGCAGATCCGCCTTCTTCTGGACCACTTCCACCCTCTACCCCATTTCAGCTGCAGATCCGCCTTCTTCTGGACCACTTCCACCCTCTACCCCATTTCAGCTGCAGATCCTCCCTCTTCTGGACCACTTCCACCCTCTACCCCATTTCAGCTGCAGATGCTCCTCCTTCTGGACCACTTCCACCCTCTACCCCATTTCAGCTGCAGATCCTCCTCCTTCTGGACCACTTCCACCCTCTACCCCATTTCAGCTGCAGATCCTCCTTCTTCTGGACCACTTCCACCCTCTACACCATTTCAGCTGCAGATGCTCCTCCTTCTGGACCACTTCCACCCTCTACCCCATTTCAGCTGCAGATCCTCCCTCTTCTGGACCACTTCCACCCTCTACCCCATTTCAGCTGCAGATCCTCCCTCTTCTGGACCACTTCCATTCTCTACCCCATTTCAGCTGCAGATCCGCCTTCTTCTGGACCACTTCCACCCTCTACCCCATTTCAGCTGCAGATCCTCCCTCTTCTGGACCACTTCCACCCTCTACCCCATTTCAGCTGCAGATCCGCCTTCTTCTGGACCACTTCCACCCTCTACCCCATTTCAGCTGCAGATCCGCCTTCTTCTGGACCACTTCCACCCTCTACCCCATTTCAGCTGCAGATCCGCCTTCTTCTGGACCACTTCCACCCTCTACCCCATTTCAGCTGCAGATCCTCCCTCTTCTGGACCACTTCCACCCTCTACCCCATTTCAGCTGCAGATCCTCCTCTTTCTGGACCACTTCCACCCGCTACCCCATTTCAGCTGCAGATCCTCCTCCTTCTGGACCACTTCCACCCTCTACCCCATTTCAGCTGCAGATCCTCCCTCTTCTGGACCACTTCCACCCTCTACCCCATTTAAGCTGCAGATCCTCCTCCTTCTGGACCACTTCCACCCGCTACCCCATTTCAGCTGCAGATCCTCCTCCTTCTGGACCACTTCCACCCACTACCCCATTTCAGCTGCAGATCCTCCTTCTTCTGGACCACTTCCACCCTCTACCCCATTTCAGCTGCAGATCCTCCTCCTTCTGGACCACTTCCACCCTCTACCCCATTTCAGCTGCAGATCCTTCTTCTTCTGGACCACTTCCACCCTCTACCCCATTTCAGCTGTAGGTCCTCCCTCTTCTGGACCACTTCCACCCTCTACTCCATTTCAGCTGCAGATACTCCTTCTTCTGGACCACTTCCACCCTCTACCCCATTTCAGCTGCAGGTCCTCCCTCTTCTGGACCACTTCCACCCTCTACCCCATTTCAGCTGCAGATCCTCCTCTTTCTGGACCACTTCCACCCGCTACCCCATTTCAGCTGCAGATCCGCCTTCTTCTGGACCACTTCCACCCTCTACCCCATTTCAGCTGCAGATCCGCCTTCTTCTGGACCACTTCCACCCTCTACCCCATTTCAGCTGCAGATCCGCCTTCTTCTGGACCACTTCCACCCTCTACCCCATTTCAGCTGCAGATCCTCCCTCTTCTGGACCACTTCCACCCTCTACCCCATTTCAGCTGCAGAGCCTCCTCTTTCTGGACCACTTCCACCCGCTACCCCATTTCAGCTGCAGATCCTCCTCCTTCTGGACCACTTCCACCCTCTACCCCATTTCAGCTGCAGATCCTCCCTCTTCTGGACCACTTCCACCCTCTACCCCATTTCAGCTGCAGATCCTCCTCCTTCTGGACCACTTCCACCCGCTACCCCATTTCAGCTGCAGATCCTCCTCCTTCTGGACCACTTCCACCCACTACCCCATTTCAGCTGCAGATCCTCCTTCTTCTGGACCACTTCCACCCTCTACCCCATTTCAGCTGCAGATCCTCCTCCTTCTGGACCACTTCCACCCTCTACCCTATTTCAGCTGCAGATCCTTCTTCTTCTGGACCACTTCCACCCTCTACCCCATTTCAGCTGTAGGTCCTCCCTCTTCTGGACCACTTCCACCCTCTACCCCATTTCAGCTGCAGATCCTCCTCCTTCTGGACCACTTCCACCCTCTACCCCATTTCAGCTGCAGATCCTCCTCCTTCTGGACCACTTCCACCCACTACCCTATTTCAGCTGAAGATCCTCCTTCTTCTGGACCACTTCCACCCTCTACCCCATTTCAGCTGCAGATCCTCCTCCTTCTGGACCACTTCCACCCTCTACCCCATTTCAGCTGCAGATCCTCCTCCTTCTGGACCACTTCCACCCTCTACCCCATTTCAGCTGCAGATCCTCCTTCTTCTGGACCACTTCCACCCTCTACCCCATTTCAGCTGCAGGTCCTCCCTCTTCTGGACCACTTCCACCCTCTACCCCATTTCAGCTGCAGATCCTCCTCCTTCTGGACCACTTCCACCCTCTACCCCATTTCAGCTGCAGATCCTCCTTCTTCTGGACCACTTCCACCCTCTACCCCATTTCAGCTGCAGATCCTCCTCCTTCTGGACCACTTCCACCCTCTACCCCATTTCAGCTGCAGATCCTACTTCTTCTGGACCACTTCCACCCTCTACCCCATTTCAGCTGCAGATCCTCCTCCTTCTGGACCACTTCCCCCCTCTACCCCATTTCAGCTACAGATCCTCCTCCTTCTGGACCACTTCCACCCTCTACCCTATTTCAGCTGGAGATCCTCCTCCTTCTGGACCACTTCCACCCTCTACCCCATTTCAGCTGCAGATCCTCCTTCTTCTGGACCACTTCCACCCTCTACCCCATTTCAGCTGCAGATCCTCTTTCTTCTGGACCACTTCCACCCTCTACAATATTTCAGCTGCAGATCCTCCTCCTTCTGGACCACTTCCACCCTCTACCCCGTTTCAGCTGCAGATCCTCCTCCTTCTGGACCACTTCCACCCTCTACCCCATTTCAGCTGCAGATCCTCCTCCTTCTGGACCACTTCCACCCTCTACCCCATTTCAGCTGCTGATCCTCCTCCTTCTGGACCACTTCCACCCTCTACCCCATTTCCACTGCAGATTCTCCTCCTTCTGGACCACTTCCACCCTCTACCCCATTTCAGCTGCTGATCCTCCTCCTTCTGGACCACTTCCACCCTCTACCCCATTTCCACTGCAGATCCTCCTCCTTCTGGACCACTTCCACCCTCTACCCCATTTCAGCTGCAGATCCTCCTTCTTCTGGACCACTTCCACGCTCTACCCCATTTCAGCTGCAGATCCTCCCTCTTCTGGACCACTTCCACCCTCTACCCCATTTCAGCTGCAGATCCGCCTTCTTCTGGACCACTTCCACCCTCTACCCCATTTCAGCTGCAGATCCTCCCTCTTCTGGACCACTTCCACCCTCTACCCCATTTCAGCTGCAGATCCTCCTCCTTCTGGACCACTTCCACCCTCTACCCCATTTCAGCTGCTGATCCTCCTCCTTCTGGACCACTTCCACCCTCTACCCCATTTCCACTGCAGATCCTCCTCCTTCTGGACCACTTCCACCCTCTACCCCATTTCAGCTGCAGATTCTCCTTCTTCTGGACCACTTCCACCCTCTACCCCATTTCCACTGCAGATCCTCCTCCTTCTGGACCACTTCCACCCTCTACCCCATTTCCACTGCAGATCCTCCTCCTTCTGGACCACTTCCACCCTCTACCCCATTTCAGCTGCAGATCCTTCCTCTTCTGGACCACTTCCACCCTCTACCCCATTTCAGCTGCAGATCCGCCTTCTTCTGGACCACTTCCACCCTCTACCCCATTTCAGCTGCAGATCCTCCCTCTTCTGGACCACTTCCACCCTCTACCCCATTTCAGCTGCAGATCCTCCTCCTTCTGGACCACTTCCACCCTCTACCCCATTTCAGCTGCTGATCCTCCTCCTTCTGGACCACTTCCACCCTCTACCCCATTTCCACTGCAGATCCTCCTCCTTCTGGACCACTTCCACCCTCTACCCCATTTCAGCTGCAGATTCTCCTTCTTCTGGACCACTTCCACCCTCTACCCCATTTCCACTGCAGATCCTCCTCCTTCTGGACCACTTCCACCCTCTACCCCATTTCCACTGCAGATCCTCCTCCTTCTGGACCACTTCCACCCTCTACCCCATTTCAGCTGCAGATCCTCCCTCTTCTGGACCACTTCCACCCTCTACCCCATTTCAGCTGCAGATCCGCCTTCTTCTGGACCACTTCCACCCTCTACCCCATTTCAGCTGCAGATCCTCCCTCTTCTGGACCACTTCCACCCTCTACCCCATTTTAGCTGCAGATCCTCCTCCTTCTGGACCACTTCCACCCTCTACCCCATTTCAGCTGCTGATCCTCCTCCTTCTGGACCACTTCCACCCTCTACCCCATTTCCACTGCAGATCCTCCTCCTTCTGGACCACTTCCACCCTCTACCCCATTTCAGCTGCAGATTCTCCTTCTTCTGGACCACTTCCACCCTCTACCCCATTTCAGCTACAGATCTTCCTCCTTCTGGACCACTTCCACCCTCTACCCCATTTCAGCTGCAGATCCTCCTCCTTCTGGACCTCTTCCACCCTCTACCTCAATTCAGCTGCAGATCCTCCTTCTTCTGGACCACTTACACCCTTGCGTCTCTTCCTCTCTCCTTGTGCCTTGTGGCCCAATTGTTCCTTGTCATTTATAGATTGATATCCTCAACTCCTGGGTGTCTAAACATGTCAAGAAGAAGGAATGTGTCGTCTTTATCCCACAGAAGTCCACAGGAGGGTAAGCATGTCTCTATATATATATATATATATATATATATATATATATATATATATATATATATATATATATATATATATATATATATATATATATATATATATATATATATATATACACATAGTATATTTTGTTCTAACTGGATGATATATTGATTTGATTGTTATAAACTGCAGGTAGTTCACATTGCAATCCAATTCCAGCAGCAACGTCTCCATTCTTTTTGAATTCTATTATCCTGTTAGGTCCAAACCTTCCTCCTCCTTCACCAATGCCCAGCTAGTCCGATGAGTCCTAATATGACATTACAATGTCCCTTTTTGCTTTATTGCATTTTTGTGAAGAAATAGCTAATGGGTTGGATTCTTTGTTCCTCCCTCAGAGAGACCTGTGGCTGCGGACATGGCAGAGAAACACACTTTCAGGCTACTCCAAAGCTTGAGGTGAAGCCTGGAGACACATGGGATCCCCGGGAACATGTCAGAGAGTTCCCCAGTGATTCCCATGGAGATATGACCTTCACTGGGACCAGTAGGACATGGGCCAAAGTAAGTGAAAAAGTTCTTAATTTAACCCGTAAATTGAAAGCATCTTGTGTGGAAGAGCACCATTGCTGGTGAAGGCAGGTTTTCTGTATTGTATACATAATAGTGGCCTTTCCTCCCGTACAGTATGTGCGCGCATCATGTGACACAGAGCCCAGAACATTGTTTGAGCTTATGACGGAACAATGGGGACTCCATGTGCCAAGTCTTCTCATATCAGTGACAGGAGGAGCTAAAAACTTCAACATTAGTCCAAGATTGAAGACCCAGTTTAGTCGGGGCCTTGTGAAGGCGGCTCAGAGCACAGGTAACAAGACAATCATAATACACGTTCTGTGATCCCATTATACCATGACCTCCTCTGTCCACCAATCTCCATGCCACCATCTGTCCCCAGAGCACAGGTAACAAGACAATCATAATACACGTTCTGTGATCCCATTATACCATGACCTCCTCTGTCCACCAATCTCCATGCCACCATCTGTCCCCAGAGCACAGGTAACGAGACAATCATTATACACGTTCTGTGATCCCATTATACCATGACCTCCTCTGTCCACCAATCTCCATGCCACCATCTGTCCCCAGAGCACAGGTAACGAGACAATCATTATACACGTTCTGTGATCCCATTATACCATGACCTCCTCTGTCCACCAATCTCCATGCCACCATCTGTCCCCAGAGCACAGGTAACGAGACAATCATTATACACGTTCTGTGATCCCATTATACCATGACCTCCTCTGTCCACCAATCTCCATGCCACCATCTGTCCCCAGAGCACAGGTAACGAGACAATCATTATACACGTTCTGTGATCCCATTATACCATGACCTCCTCTGTCCACCAATCTCCATGCCACCATCTGTCCCCAGAGCGCAGGTAACGAGACAATCATTATACACGTTCTGTGATCCCATTATACCATGACCTCCTCTGTCCACCAATCTCCATGCCACCATCTGTCCCCAGAGCACAGGTAACGAGACAATCATTATACACGTTCTGTGATCCCATTATACCATGACCTCCTCTGTCCACCAATCTCCATGCCACCATCTGTCCCCAGAGCACAGGTAACAAGACAATCATAATACACGTTCTGTGATCCCATTATACCATGACCTTCTCTGTCCACCAATCTCCATGCCACCATCTGTCCCCAGAGCACAGGTAACGAGACAATCATTATACACGTTCTGTGATCCCATTATACCATGACCTCCTCTGTCCACCAATCTCCATGCCACCATCTGTCCCCAGAGCACAGGTAACAATACAATCATAATACACGTTCTGTGATCCCATTATACCATGACCTCCTCTGTCCACCAATCTCCATGCCACCATCTGTCCCCAGAGCACAGGTAACAAGACAATCATTATACACGTTCTGTGATCCTATTATACCATGACCTCCTCTGTCCACCAATCTCCATGCCACCATCTGTCCCCAGAGCACAGGTAACGAGACAATCATTATACACGTTCTGTGATCCCATTATACCATGACCTCCTCTGTCCACCAATCTCCATGCCACCATCTGTCCCCAGAGCACAGGTAACGAGACAATCATTATACACGTTCTGTGATCCCATTATACCATGACCTTCTCTGTCCACCAATCTCCATGCCACCATCTGCCCCCAGAGCACAGGTAACAAGACAATCATAATACACGTTCTGTGATCCCATTATACCATGACCTCCTCTGTCCACCAATCTCCATGCCACCATCTGTCCCCAGAGCACAGGTAACAAGAAAATCATTATACACATTCTGTGATCCCATTATACCATGACCTCCTCTGTCCACCAATCTCCATGCCACCATCTGTCCCCAGAGCACAGGTAACGAGACAATCATTATACACGTTCTGTGATCCCATTATACCATGACCTTCTCTGTCCACCAATCTCCATGCCACCATCTGTCCCCAGAGCACAGGTAACGAGACAATCATTATACACGTTCTGTGATCCCATTATACCATGACCTCCTCTGTCCACCAATCTCCATGCCACCATCTGTCCCCAGAGCACAGGTAACGAGACAATCATTATACACGTTCTGTGATCCCATTATACCATGACCTCCTCTGTCCACCAATCTCCATGCCACCATCTGTCCCCAGAGCACAGGTAACAAGACAATCATTATACACGTTCTGTGATCCCATTATACCATGACCTCCTCTGTCCACCAATCTCCATGCCACCATCTGTCCCCAGAGCACAGGTAACGAGACAATCATTATACACGTTCTGTGATCCCATTATACCATGACCTCCTCTGTCCACCAATCTCCATGCCACCATCTGTCCCCAGAGCACAGGTAACGAGACAATCATTATACACGTTCTGTGATCCCATTATACCATGACCTCCTCTGTCCACCAATCTCCATGCCACCATCTGTCCCCAGAGCACAGGTAACGAGACAATCATTATACACGTTCTGTGATCCCATTATACCATGACCTCCTCTGTCCACCAATCTCCATGCCACCATCTGTCCCCAGAGCACAGGTAACGAGACAATCATTATACACGTTCTGTGATCCCATTATACCATGACCTTCTCTGTCCTCCAATCTCCATGCCACCATCTGTCCCCAGAGCACAGGTAACGAGACAATCATAATACACGTTCTGTAAACCCATTATACGATGACCTCCTCTGTCCACCAATCTCCATGCCACCATCTGTCCCCAGAGCACAGGTAACGAGACAATCATTATACACGTTCTGTGATCCCATTATACCATGACCTTCTCTGTCCACCAATCTCCATGCCACCATCTGTCCCCAGAGCACAGGTAATGAGACAATCATTATGCACGTTCTGTGATCCCATTATACCATGACCTTCTCTGTCCACCAATCTCCATGCCACCATCTGTCCCCAGAGCACAGGTAACGAGACAATCATTATACACGTTTTGTGATCCCATTATACCATGACCTCCTCTGTCCACCAATCTCCATGCCACCATCTGTCCCCAGAGCACAGGTAACGAGACAATCATTATACACGTTCTGTGATCCCATTATACCATGACCTCCTCTGTCCACCAATCTCCATGCCACCATCTGTCCCCAGAGCACAGGTAACGAGACAATCATTATACACGTTCTGTGATCCCATTATACCATGACCTCCTCTGTCCACCAATCTCCATGCCACCATCTGTCCCCAGAGCACAGGTAACGAGACAATCATTATACACGTTCTGTGATCCCATTATACCATGACCTCCTCTGTCCACCAATCTCCATGCCACCATCTGTCCCCAGAGCACAGGTAACAAGACAATCATAATACACGTTCTGTGATCCCATTATACCATGACCTCCTCTGTCCACCAATCTCCATGCCACCATCTGTCCCCAGAGCACAGGTAACGAGACAATCATTATACACGTTCTGTGATCCCATTATACCATGACCTCCTCTGTCCACCAATCTCCATGCCACCATCTGTCCCCAGAGCACAGGTAACGAGACAATCATTATACACGTTCTGTGATCCCATTATACCATGACCTCCTCTGTCCACCAATCTCCATGCCACCATCTGTCCCCAGAGCACAGGTAACGAGACAATCATTATACACGTTCTGTGATCCCATTATACCATGACCTCCTCTGTCCACCAATCTCCATGCCACCATCTGTCCCCAGAGCACAGGTAACGAGACAATCATTATACACGTTCTGTGATCCCATTATACCATGACCTCCTCTGTCCACCAATCTCCATGCCACCATCTGTCCCCAGAGCACATGTAACAAGACAATCATTATACACGTTCTGTGATCCCATTATACCATGACCTCCTCTGTCCACCAATCTCCATGCCACCATCTGTCCCCAGAGCACAGGTAACGAGACAATCATTATACACGTTCTGTGATCCCATTATACCATGACCTTCTCTGTCCACCAATCTCCATGCCACCATCTGCCCCCAGAGCACAGGTAACGAGACAATCATAATACACGTTCTGTGATCCCATTATACCATGACCTCCTCTGTCCACCAATCTCCATGCCACCATCTGTCCCCAGAGCACAGGTAACGAGACAATCATTATACACGTTCTGTGATCCCATTATACCATGACCTCCTCTGTCCACCAATCTCCATGCCACCATCTGTCCCCAGAGCACAGGTAACGAGACAATCATTATACACGTTCTGTGATCCCATTATACCATGACCTCCTCTGTCCACCAATCTCCATGCCACCATCTGTCCCCAGAGCACAGGTAACGAGACAATCATTATACACGTTCTGTGATCCCATTATACCATGACCTCCTCTGTCCACCAATCTCCATGCCACCATCTGTCCCCAGAGCACAGGTAACAAGACAATCATTATACACGTTCTGTGATCCCATTATACCATGACCTTCTCTGTCCACCAATCTCCATGCCACCATCTGTCCCCAGAGCACAGGTAACGAGACAATCATTATACACGTTCTGTGATCCCATTATACCATGACCTCCTCTGTCCACCAATCTCCATGCCACCATCTGTCCCCAGAGCACAAGTAACGAGACAATCATTATACACGTTCTGTGATCCCATTATACCATGACCTTCTCTGTCCACCAATCTCCATACCACCATCTGTCCCCAGAGCACAGGTAACGAGACAATCATTATACACGTTCTGTGATCCCATTATACCATGACCTCCTCTGTCCACCAATCTCCATGCCACCATCTGTCCCCAGAGCACAGGTAACGAGACAATCATAATACACGTTCTGTGATCCCATTATACCATGACCTCCTCTGTCCACCAATCTCCATGCCACCATCTGTCCCCAGAGCACAGGTAACGAGACAATCATTATACACGTTCTGTGATCCCATTATACCATGACCTCCTCTGTCCACCAATCTCCATGCCACCATCTGTCCCCAGAGCACAGGTAACAAGACAATCATTATACACGTTCTGTGATCCCATTATACCATGACCTTCTCTGTCCACCAATCTCCATGCCACCATCTGTCCCCAGAGCACAGGTAACGAGACAATCATTATACACGTTCTGTGATCCCATTATACCATGACCTCCTCTGTCCACCAATCTCCATGCCACCATCTGTCCCCAGAGCACAAGTAACGAGACAATCATTATACACGTTCTGTGATCCCATTATACCATGACCTTCTCTGTCCACCAATCTCCATGCCACCATCTGTCCCCAGAGCACAGGTAACGAGACAATCATTATACACGTTCTGTGATCCCATTATACCATGACCTCCTCTGTCCACCAATCTCCATGCCACCATCTGTCCCCAGAGCACAGGTAACAAGACAATCATTATACACGTTCTGTGATCCCATTATACCATGACCTCCTCTGTCCACCAATCTCCATGCCACCATCTGTCCCCAGAGCACAGGTAACGAGACAATCATTATACACGTTCTGTGATCCCATTATACCATGACCTCCTCTGTCCACCAATCTCCATGCCACCATCTGTCCCCAGAGCACAGGTAACGAGACAATCATTATACACGTTCTGTGATCCCATTATACCATGACCTTCTCTGTCCACCAATCTCCATGCCACCATCTGTCCCCAGAGCACAGGTAACGAGACAATCATTATACACGTTCTGTGATCCCATTATACCATGACCTCCTCTGTCCACCAATCTCCATGCCACCATCTGTCCCCAGAGCACAGGTAACAAGACAATCATAATACACGTTCTGTGATCCCATTATACCATGACCTCCTCTGTCCACCAATCTCCATGCCACCATCTGTCCCCAGAGCACAGGTAACGAGACAATCATTATACACGTTCTGTGATCCCATTATACCATGACCTCCTCTGTCCACCAATCTCCATGCCACCATCTGTCCCCAGAGCACAGGTAACAAGACAATCATTATACACGTTCTGTGATCCCATTATACCATGACCTTCTCTGTCCACCAATCTCCATGCCACCATCTGTCCCCAGAGCACAGGTAACGAGACAATCATTATACACGTTCTGTGATCCCATTATACCATGACCTCCTCTGTCCACCAATCTCCATGCCACCATCTGTCCCCAGAGCACAAGTAACGAGACAATCATTATACACGTTCTGTGATCCCATTATACCATGACCTCCTCTGTCCACCAATCTCCATGCCACCATCTGTCCCCAGAGCACAGGTAACGAGACAATCATTATACACGTTCTGTGATCACATTATACCATGACCTCCTCTGTCCACCAATCTCCATGCCACCATCTGTCCCCAGAGCACAGGTAACGAGACAATCATAATACACGTTCTGTGATCCCATTATACCATGACCTTCTCTGTCCACCAATCTCCATGCCACCATCTGTCCCCAGAGCACAGGTAACGAGACAATCATTATACACGTTCTGTGATCCCATTATACCATGACCTCCTCTGTCCACCAATCTCCATGCCACCATCTGTCCCCAGAGCACAGGTAACGAGACAATCATTATACACGTTCTGTGATCCCATTATACCATGACCTTCTCTGTCCACCAATCTCCATGCCACCATCTGTCCCCAGAGCACAGGTAACGAGACAATCATTATACACGTTCTGTGATCCCATTACACCATGACCTCCTCTGTCCACCAATCTCCATGCCACCATCTGTCCCCAGAGCACAGGTAACAAGACAATCATAATACACGTTCTGTGATCCCATTATACCATGACCTCCTCTGTCCACCAATCTCCATGCCACCATCTGTCCCCAGAGCACAGGTAACGAGACAATCATTATACACGTTCTGTGATCCCATTATACCATGACCTCCTCTGTCCACCAATCTCCATGCCACCATCTGTCCCCAGAGCACAGGTAACGAGACAATCATTATACACGTTCTGTGATCCCATTATACCATGACCTTCTCTGTCCACCAATCTCCATGCCACCATCTGTCCCCAGAGCACAGGTAACGAGACAATCATTATACACGTTCTGTGATCCCATTATACCATGACCTCCTCTGTCCACCAATCTTCATGCCACCATCTGTCCCCAGAGCACAGGTAACGAGACAATCATTATACACGTTCTGTGATCCCATTATACCATGACCTTCTCTGTCCACCAATCTCCATGCCACCATCTGTCCCCAGAGCACAGGTAACGAGACAATCATTATACACGTTCTGTGATCCCATTATACCATGACCTCCTCTGTCCACCAATCTCCATGCCACCATCTGTCCCCAGAGCACAGGTAACAAGACAATCATAATACACGTTCTGTGATCCCATTATACCATGACCTCCTCTGTCCACCAATCTCCATGCCACCATCTGTCCCCAGAGCACAGGTAACGAGACAATCATTATACACGTTCTGTGATCCCATTATACCATGACCTCCTCTGTCCACCAATCTCCATGCCACCATCTGTCCCCAGAGCACAGGTAACGAGACAATCATTATACACGTTCTGTGATCCCATTATACCATGACCTCCTCTGTCCACCAATCTCCATGCCACCATCTGCCCCCAGAGCACAGGTAACGAGACAATCATAATACACGTTCTGTGATCCCATTATACCATGACCTCCTCTGTCCACCAATCTCCATGCCACCATCTGTCCCCAGAGCACAGGTAACGAGACAATCATTATACACGTTCTGTGATCCCATTATACCATGACCTCCTCTGTCCACCAATCTCCATGCCACCATCTGTCCCCAGAGCACAGGTAACGAGACAATCATTATACACGTTCTGTGATCCCATTATACCATGACCTTCTCTGTCCACCAATCTCCATGCCACCATCTGTCCCCAGAGCACAGGTAACGAGACAATCATTATACACGTTCTGTGATCCCATTATACCATGACCTTCTCTGTCCACCAATCTCCATGCCACCATCTGTCCCCAGAGCACAGGTAACCAGACAATCATAATGTAATGATCGCTGCTGCAGCAGCTATTGCTGGAAGTATTAGTGCTGCAGCTCAGGCAGTTCTGATGTCTTTCCATGCAAGCTGCATAGGTTTGTCTGTCTTTCCCTGCTGTCAGCTTGTGACTGATTATCATTCACCTGTGTGGGAATCTGCATGTCTGCTCCCATTGGATGACCTCAGTATAAAGATCTGCTTCCTGCAGGGTTTCCTTGGGTTTTCATAGCTTCAGCCTAAGCCTGTCTTGCTGTCGCTTTAGCCCCCGATCGTGTTTCTTGTTATAAAGATACTTTGCTGGTCTTTGCATCATATATTGGTTCATTGCCAATATATATGCATACCAGCACGTTTATTATTTTCCTTGTATTTGTGTTACGTGATACATCAGTGTCGCTGATGTATACGTACACGAACTGTTTATATCCTGTGTGCAGTTAGTCAGCTTTCCAGCACGTTTTGGTAGGTTGCGCGTACCGTGACCACCCGTGCTGAGGTAGTTACCCTGCTCCTGGTTCTGTTTGTGGATTGCGTTCATCTCTGCGAAGAGATAACGAATCCTTCTGAATCCTGTCCTGTTACCGTTTGTGGATTGCGTTCATCTCTGCGAAGAGATAACGAATCCTTCTGAATCCTGTTCTGTTACTGTTTGTGGATTGCGTTCATCTCTGCGAAGAGATAGCGAATCCTTCTGAGTCCTGTTCCCTGTGTTACTCCATTCCTAGTCAGCGTTCCTGCTTATGTCATATATCGGTTCATTGCCGATATATACATATGTTAGTCAGACGTAACAAATAGTTTCATTGATAGCTGTAATTAGAAGAACGTAACACAGATAAATATACAATAAGTATGTTTTCCTAGCGTATTACATCTTAATCCTGCTATTTTCTGACTGTCCTGTCCTGTCTTTGTGAGGCACGCCATCGCCGCATCGCATTGGCTGTCTCATTCCAGTCTGTCTGGTTTTGGACGCTTGCTGTCGCTAAGTAGCGGCTGGCTAGCAAGCGTTCATTCTGTCTACCTGTCCTGATCTCCTCAGTTCTGGTTTGTGCGCTCAGCGCTACTTTGCGCTGAGACGTTATAACGAAAGCATTGTTTGTGGCTGTCAGATCTGCACCGGCTCTGTGCGCCACAATCTCCTATTGCAGTCAGTCCTCCCCTCCACTATACTAGGGATAGCCTGTTTCCTGGTGCTAGTGTGTGTACCTCCTCCACGCCAGCTCATGCGTTGCATGCTGACTGTGGAGAATACACCACCAAGCGTTACACATAATACACGTTCTGTGATCCCATTATACCATGACCTCCTCTGTCCACCAATCTCCATGCCACCATCTGTCCCCAGAGCACAGGTAACGAGACAATCATTATACACGTTCTGTGATCCCATTATACCATGACCTCCTCTGTCCACCAATCTCCATGCCACCATCTGTCCCCAGAGCACAGGTAATGAGACAATCATTATGCACGTTCTTTGTCAACTTTGCAGGTCAGGACTCTGCGCTCTTCCTATAGGAGGTGCCAGCGATGGCACTGGTCAGCGGAGTCTGTCTTTTGCTATAACCATCTCTCGCTATATAAATAGGTGCCTGGATCATCACCGGGGGATCCCATGCTGGAGTAATGAAGCATGTCGGAGAGGCCATACGAGATTATAGTGGGGACCAGCAAGACTCTGAGATTGTCCTGATTGGGATTGCCACCTGGGGAATCGTCCATAACAGGAAATCACTGCTTAGCGAGGCGGTAAGATGCCGATATACTCCGTCTGGATACAGAAGTCATGGTGACCATGTGTGTTCCATACCTTACATGTTATTCAGGGTTTATTCGGTGACAAACAAACATGGCATTAGAAAATAAAAACAGGTTACAGCAGAAAGATGCCTGTAAAATCACCCTTCATGTGCAATTATCATTATTGATGACTGATATAGCACCACCATCTTCCATGGCATTGTACTACAGACGTGTCACATCATCAATACTTCAAAGCACACTCTCCTGGCCTGCTCCCAGTCTCACCTCCACCATCATCACAGTGCAAACAGGAGGCTTCCCTCACATCACACTCTCCTGGCCTGCTCCCAGTCTCACCACCATTACTGTACAAACATGAGACAACCCTCACATCACACACTCCTGGCCTGCTCCCAGTCTCACCTCCACCACCATCACTGTGCAAACATGAGGCAACCCTCACACCACACTCTACTGGCCTGCTCCCAGTCTCACCTCCACCATCACTGTGCAAACAGGAGGCAACCCTCACATCACACTCTCCTGGCCTGCTCCCAGTCTCACCTCCACCATCACTGTGCAAACAGGAGGCAACCCTCACATCACACTCTCCTGGCCTGCTCCCAGTCTCACCTCCACCATCACTGTGCAAACATGAGGCAACCCTCACATCACACTCTACTGGCCTGCTCCCAGTCTCACCTCCACCATCACTGTGCAAACATGAGGCACCCCTCACATCACACTCTCCTGGCCTGCTCCCAGTCTCACCTCCACCATCACTGTGCAAACATGAGGCAACCCTCACATCACACTCTCCTGGCCTGCTCCCAGTCTCACCTCCACCATCACTGTGCAAACATGAGGCAACCCTCACATCACACTCTCCTGGCCTGCTCCCAGCCTCACCTCCACCATCACTGTGCAAACATGAGGCATCCATCACATCACACTCTCCTGGCCTGCTCCCAGTCTCACCTCCACCATCACTGTGCAAACATGAGACAACCCTCACATCACACTCTCCTGGCCTGCTCCCAGTCTCACCTCCACCATCACTGTGCAAACATGAGGCAACCCTCACATCACACTCTCCTGGCCTGCTCCCAGTCTCACCTCCACCATCATCACTGTGCAAACATGAGGCAACCCTCACATCACACTCTCCTGGCCTGCTCCCAGTCTCACCTCCACCACCATCACTGTGCAAACATGAGGCAACCCTCACATCACACTCTCCTGGCCTGCTCCCAGTCTCACCTCCACCATCACTGTGCAAACATGAGGCATCCCTCACATCACACTCTCCTGGCCTGCTCCCAGTCTCACCACCACCATCACTGTGCAAACATGGGGCAACCCTCACATCACACTCTCCTGGCCTGCTCCCAGTCTCACCTCCACCATCACTGTGCAAACATGAGACAACCCTCACATCACACTCTCCTGGCCTGCTCCCAGTCTCACCCCCACCATCACTGTGCAAACATGAGGCACCCCTCACATCACACTCTCCTGGCCTGCTCCCAGTCTCACCTCCACCATCATCACAGTGCAAACATGAGACAACCCTCACATCACACTCTCCTGGCCTGCTCCCATTCTCACCTCCACCATCACTGTGCAAACATGAGGCATCCCTCACATCACACTCTCCTGGCCTGCTCCCAGTCTCACCACCACCATCACTGTGCAAACATGAGGCATCCCTCACATCACACTCTCCTGGCCTGCTCCCAGTCTCACCTCCACCACCATCACTGTGCAAACATGAGGCATCCCTCACATCACACTCTCCTGGCCTGCTCCCAGTCTCACCTCCACCATCACTGTGCAAACATGAGGCACCCCTCACATCACACTCTCCTGGCCTGCTCCCAGTCTCACCTCCACCATCACTGTGCAAACATGAAACAACCCTCACATCACACTCTACTGGCCTGCTTCCAGTCTCACCTCCGCCATCACTGTGCAAACATGAGGCATCCCTCACATCACACTCTCCTGGCCTGCTCCCAGTCTCACCACCACCATCATCACTGTGCAAACATGAGGCAACCCTCACATCACACTCTCCTGGCCTGCTCCCAGTCTCACCACCATCACTGTGCAAACATGAGGCAACCCTCACATCACACTCTCCTGGCCTGCTCCCAGTCTCACCACCATCACTGTGCAAACATGAGGCAACCCTCACATCACACTCTCCTGGCCTGCTCCCAGTCTCACCTCCACCATCACTGTGCAAACATGAGGCAACCTCACATCACACTCTCCTGGCCTGCTCCCAGTCTCACCTCCACCACCATCACTGTGCAAACATGAGGCATCCCTCACATCACACTCTCCTGGCCTGCTCCCAGTCTCACCTCCACCATCACTGTGCAAACATGAGGCAACCCTCACATCACACTCTCCTGGCCTGCTCCCAGTCTCACCTCCACCATCACTGTGCAAACATGAGGCAACCCTCACATCACACTCTCCTGGCCTGCTCCCAGTCTCACCACCATCACTGTGCAAACATGAGGCAACCATCACATCACACTCTCCTGGCCTGCTCCCAGTCTCACCTCCACCACCATCACTGTGCAAACATGAGGCAACCATCACATCACACTCTCCTGGCCTGCTCCTAGTCTCACCTCCGCCATCATCACTGTGCAAACATGAGGCAACCCTCACATCACACTCTCCTGGCCTGCTCCCAGTCTCACCCCCACCATCACTGTGCAAACATGAGGCAACCTCACATCACACTCTCCTGGCCTGCTCCCAGTCTCACCACCACCATCATCACTGTGCAAACATGAGGCATCCCTTACACCACACTCTCCTGGCCTGCTCCCAGTCTCACCACCACCACCATCACTGTGCAAACATGAGGCATCCCTCACACCACACTCTCCTGGCCTGCTCCCAGTCTCACCTCCACCATCACTGTGCAAACATGAGACAACCCTCACATCACACTCTCCTGGCCTGCTCCCAGTCTCACCTCCACCATCACTATGCAAACATGAGGCAACCCTCACATCACACTCTCCTGGCCTGCTCCCAGTCTCACCTCCACCATCACTGTGCAAACATGAGGCATCCCTCACATCACACTCTCCTGGCCTGCTCCCAGTCTCACCTCCAACATCACTGTGCAAACATGAGACAACCCTCACATCACACTCTCCTGGCCTGCTCCCAGTCTCACCTCCACCATCACTGTGCAAACATGAGGCACCCCTCACATCACACTCTCCTGGCCTGCTCCCAGTCTCACCTCCGCCATCACTGTGCAAACATGAGGCAACCCTCACATCACACTCTCCTGGCCTGCTCCCAGTCTCACCTCCACCATCACTGTGCAAACATGAGGCAACCCTCACATCACACTCTCCTGGCCTGCTCCCAGTCTCACCTCCACCATCACTGTGCAAACAGGAGGCAACCCTCACATCACACTCTCCTGGCCTGCTCCCAGTCTCACCTCCACCATCACTGTGCAAACATGAGGCAACCCTCACATCACACTCTCCTGGCCTGCTCCCAGTCTCACCACCATCACTGGGCAAACATGAGGCAACCTCACATCACACTCTCCTGGCCTGCTCCCAGTCTCACCTCCACCACCATCACTGTACAACATGAGGCTACCCTCACATCACACTCTCCTGGCCTGCTCCCAGTCTCACCTCCCCCATCACTGTGCAAACATGAGGCAACCCTCACATCACACTCTCCTGGCCTGCTCCCAGTCTCACCTCCACCATCATCACTGTGCAAACATGAGGCAACCCTCACATCACACTCTCCTGGCCTGCTCCCAGTCTCACCTCCACCATAAACGTGCAAACATGAAACAACCCTCACATCACACTCTCCTGGCCTGCTCCCAGTCTCACCACCATCACTGTGCAAACATGAGGCAACCATCACATCACACTCTCCTGGCCTGCTCCCAGTCTCACCACCACCATCACTGTGCAAACATGAGGCAACCCTCACATCACACTCTCCTGGCCTGCTCCCAGTCTCACCTCCACCATCACTGTGCAAACATGAGACAACCCTCACATCACACTCTCCTGGCCTGCTTCCAGTCTCACCTCCGCCATCACTGTGCAAACATGAGGCAACCTCACATCACACTCTCCTGGCCTGCTCCCAGTCTCACCTCCACCATCACTGTGCAAACATGAGGCAACCCTCACATCACACTCTCCTGGCCTGCTCCCAGTCTCACCTCCACCATCACTGTGCAAACATGAGGCAACCCTCACATCACACTCTCCTGGCCTGCTCCCAGTCTCACCTCCACCATCACTGTGCAAACATGAGGCAACCCTCACACCACACTCTCCTGGCCTGCTCCCAGTCTCACCTCCACCATCACTGTGCAAACATGAGGCAACCCTCACATCACACTCTCCTGGCCTGCTCCCAGTCTCACCTCCACCATCATCACTGTGCAAACATGAGGCAACCCTCACATCACACTCTCCTGGCCTGCTCCCAGTCTCACCTCCACCATCACTGTGCAAACATGAGGCAACCCTCACATCACACTCTCCTGGCCTGCTCCCAGTCTCACCTCCACCATCACTGTGCAAACATGAGGCAACCCTCACATCACACTCTCCTGGCCTGCTCCCAGTCTCACCACCACCATCACTGTGCAAACATGAGGCAACCCTCACACCACACTCTCCTGGCCTGCTCCCAGTCTCACCTCCACCATCACTGTGCAAACATGAGGCAACCCTCACATCACACTCTCCTGGCCTGCTCCCAGTCTCACCTCCACCATCATCACTGTGCAAACATGAGGCAACCCTCACATCACACTCTCTTGGCCTGCTCCCAGTCTCACCTCCACTATCACTGTGGAAACATGAGGCAACCCTCACATCACACTCTCCTGGCCTGCTCCCAGTCTCACCTCCACCATAAACGTGCAAACATGAAACAACCCTCACATCACACTCTCCTGGCCTGCTCCCAGTCTCACCACCATCACTGTGCAAACATGAGGCAACCATCACATCACACTCTCCTGGCCTGCTCCCAGTCTCACCACCACCATCACTGTGCAAACATGAGGCAACCCTCACACCACACTCTCCTGGCCTGCTCCCAGTCTCACCTCCACCATCACTGTGCAAACATGAGGCAACCCTCACATCACACTCTCCTGGCCTGCTCCCAGTCTCACCTCCACCATCATCACTGTGCAAACATGAGGCAACCCTCACATCACACTCTCCTGGCCTGCTCCCAGTCTCACCTCCACCATCACTGTGCAAACATGAGGCAACCCTCACATCACACTCTCCTGGCCTGCTCCCAGTCTCACCTCCACCATCACTGTGCAAACATGAGGCAACCCTCACATCACACTCTCCTGGCCTGCTCCCAGTCTCACCCCCACCATCACTGTGCAAACATGAGGCATCCCTTACACCACACTCTCCTGGCCTGCTCCCAGTCTCACCTCCACCATCACTGTGCAAACATGAGGCATCCCTCACATCACACTCTCCTGGCCTGCTCCCATTCTCACCTCCACTATCACTGTGCAAACATGAGACAACCCTCACATCACACTCTCCTGGCCTGCTCCCAGTCTCACCTCCACCATCACTGTGCAAACATGAGGCCACCCTCACATCACACTCTCCTGGCCTGCTCCCAGTCTCACCTCCACCATCACTGTGCAAACATGAGACAACCCTCACATCACACTCTCCTGGCCTGCTCCCAGTCTCACCTCCACCATCACTGTGCAAACATGAGGCCACCCTCACATCACACTCTCCTGGCCTGCTCCCAGTCTCACCTCCACCATCACTGTGCAAACATGAGACAACCCTCACATCACACTCTCCTGGCCTGCTCCCAGTCTCACCTCCACCATCACTGTGCAAACATGAGACAACCCTCACATCACACTCTCCTGGCCTGCTCCCAGTCTCACCTCCACCATCACTGTGCAAACATGAGGCCACCCTCACATCACACTCTCCTGGCCTGCTCCCAGTCTCACCTCCACCATCACTGTGCAAACATGAGGCAACCCTCACATCACACTCTCCTGGCCTGCTCCCAGTCTCACCTCCCCCATCACTGTGCAAACATGAGGCAACCCTCACATCACACTCTCCTGGCCTGCTCCCAGTCTCACCTCCACCATCACTGTGCAAACATGAGGCAACCCTCACATCACACTCTCCTGGCCTGCTCCCAGTCTCACCTCCACCATCATCACTGTGCAAACATGAGGCAACCCTCACATCACACTCTCCTGGCCTGCTCCCAGTCTCACCTCCACCATCACTGTGCAAACATGAGACAACCCTCACATCACACTCTCCTGGCCTGCTCCCAGTCTCACCACCATCACTGTGCAAACATGAGGCAACCTCACATCACACTCTCCTGGCCTGCTCCCAGTCTCACCTCCACCATCACTGTGCAAACATGAGACAACCCTCACATCACACTCTACTGGCCTGCTCCCAGTCTCACCTCCACCATCACTGTGCAAACATGAGGCATCCCTTACACCACACTCTCCTGGCCTGCTCCCAGTCTCACCTCCACCATCACTGTGCAAACATGAGGCAACCCTCACATCACACTCTCCTGGCCTGCTCCCAGTCTCATCTCCACCACCACTGTGCAAACATGAGGCAACCCTCACATCACACTCTCCTGGCCTGCTCCCAGTCTCACCTCCACCATCACTGTGCAAACATGAGGCATCCATCACATCACACTCTCCTGGCCTGCTCCCAGTCTCACCTCCACCATCACTGTGCAAACATGAGACATCCCTCACATCACACTCTCCTGGCCTGCTCCCAGTCTCACCGCCACCATCACTGTGCAAACATGAGGCAACCCTCACATCACACTCTCCTGGCCTGCTCCCAGTCTCACCTCCACCACCATCACTGTGCAAACATGAGGCAACCCTCATATCACACTCTCCTGGCCTGCTCCCAGTCTCACCTCCACCATCACTGTGCAAACATGAGGCATCCCTTACACCACACTCTCCTGGCCTGCTCCCAGTCTCACCTCCACCATCACTGTGCAAACATGAGGCAACCCTCACATCACACTCTCCTGGCCTGCTCCCAGTCTCACCTCCCCCATCACTGTGCAAACATGGGGCAACCCTCACATCACACTCTCCTGGCCTGCTCCCAGTCTCACCTCCACTATCACTGTGCAAACATGAGACATCCCTCACATCACACTCTCCTGGCCTGCTCCCAGTCTCACCACCACCATCACTGTGCAAACATGAGACAACCCTCACATCACACTCTCCTGGCCTGCTCCCAGTCTCACCTCCACTATCACTGTGCAAACATGAGACAACCCTCACATCACACTCTCCTGGCCTGCTCCCAGTCTCACCTCCACCATCACTGTGCAAACATGAGGCAACCCTCACATCACACTCTCCTGGCCTGCTCCCAGTCTCACCGCCACCATCACTGTGCAAACATGAGGCATCCCTCACATCACACTCTCCTGGCCTGCTCCCAGTCTCACCTCCACCATCACTGTGCAAACATGAGACATCCCTCACATCACACTCTCCTGGCCTGCTCCCAGTCTCACCGCCACCATCACTGTGCAAACATGAGGCAACCCTCACATCACACTCTCCTGGCCTGCTCCCAGTCTCACCTCCACCACCATCACTGTGCAAACATGAGACATCCCTCACATCACACTCTCCTGGCCTGCTCCCAGTCTCACCGCCACCATCACTGTGCAAACATGAGGCAACCCTCACATCACACTCTCCTGGCCTGCTCCCAGTCTCACCTCCACCACCATCACTGTGCAAACATGAGGCAACCCTCACATCACACTCTCCTGGCCTGCTCCCAGTCTCACCTCCACCATCACTGTGCAAACATGAGGCAACCCTCACATCACACTCTCCTGGCCTGCTCCCAGTCTCACCTCCACCATCACTATGCAAACATGAGGCATCCCTCACATCACACTCTCCTGGCCTGCTCCCAGTCTCACCTCCACCATCACTGTGCAAACATGAGGCAACCCTCACATCACACTCTCCTGGCCTGCTCCCAGTCTCACCTCCACCATCACTATGCAAACATGAGACAACCCTCACATCACACTCTCCTGGCCTGCTCCCAGTCTCACCTCCACCAGCACTGTGCAAACATGAGGCATCCCTCACATCACACTCTCCTGGCCTGCTCCCAGTCTCACCTCCACCATCACTGTGCAAACATGAGGCAACCCTCACATCACACTCTCCTGGCCTGCTCCCAGTCTCACCTCCCCCATCACTGTGCAAACATGAGGCAACCCTCACATCACACTCTCCTGGCCTGCTCCCAGTCTCACCTCCACCACCATCACTGTGCAAACATGAGGCATCCCTCACATCACACTCTCCTGGCCTGCTCCCAGTCTCACCTCCACCACCATCACTGTGCAAACATGAGGCATCCCTCACATCACACTCTCCTGGCCTGCTCCCAGTCTCACCTCCACCAGCACTGTGCAAACATGAGGCATCCCTCACATCACACTCTCCTGGCCTGCTCCCAGTCTCACCTCCACCATCACTGTGCAAACATGAGGCAACCCTCACATCACACTCTCCTGGCCTGCTCCCAGTCTCACCTCCACCATCACTGTGCAAACATGAGGCAACCCTCACATCACACTCTCCTGGCCTGCTTCCAGTCTCACCTCCGCCATCACTGTGCAAACATGAGGCAACCCTCACATCACACTCTCCTGGCCTGCTTCCAGTCTCACCTCCGCCATCACTGTGCAAACATGAGGCAACCCTCACATCACACTCTCCTGGCCTGCTCCCAGACTCACCTCCACCATCACTGTGCAAACATGAGGCAACCCTCACATCACACTCTCCTGGCCTGCTCCCAGTCTCACCTCCACCATCACTGTGCAAACATGAGGCAACCCTCACATCACACTCTCCTGGCCTGCTTCCAGTCTCACCTCCGCCATCACTGTGCAAACATGAGGCAACCCTCACATCACACTATCCTGGCCTGCTCCCAGTCTCACCTCCACCATCACTGTGCAAACATGAGACATCCCTCACATCACACTCTCCTGGCCTGCTCCCAGTCTCACCTCCACCATCACTGTGCAAACATGAGACATCCCTCACATCACACTCTACTGGCCTGCTCCCAGTCTCACCTCCACCACCATCACTGTGCAAACATGAGGCAACCCTCACATCACACTCTCCTGGCCTGCTCCCAGACTCACCTCCACCATCACTGTGCAAACATGAGACAACCCTCACATCACACTCTCCTGGCCTGCTCCCAGTCTCACCTCCACCACCATCACTGTGCAAACATGAGGCAACCCTCACATCACACTCTCCTGGCCTGCTCCCAGACTCACCTCCACCATCACTGTGCAAACATGAGGCAACCCTCACATCACACTCTCCTGGCCTGCTCCCAGTCTCACCTCCACCATCACTGTGCAAACATGAGGCAACCCTCACATCACACTCTCCTGGCCTGCTCCCAGTCTCACCTCCACCACCATCACTGTGCAAACATGAGGCATCCCTCACATCACACTCTCCTGGCCTGCTCCCAGTCTCACCTCCCCCATCACTGTGCAAACATGAGACAACCCTCACATCACACTCTCCTGGCCTGCTCCCAGTCTCACCACCACCATCACTGTGCAAACATGAGACAACCCTCACATCACACTCTCCTGGCCTGCTCCCAGTCTCACCTCCGCCATCACTGTGCAAACATGAGGCAACCCTCACATCACACTCTCCTGGCCTGCTCCCAGTCTCACCACCATCACTGTGCAAACATGAGACAACCCTCACATCACACTCTCCTGGCCTGCTCCCAGTCTCACCTCCACCATCACTGTGCAAACATGAGGCAACCCTCACATCACACTCTCCTGGCCTGCTCCCAGTCTCACCACCATCACTGTGCAAACATGAGACAACCCTCACATCACACTCTCCTGGCCTGCTCCCAGTCTCACCTCCACCATCATCACTGTGCAAACATGAGACAACCCTCACATCACACTCTCCTGGCCTGCTCCCAGTCTCACCTCCACCACCATCACTGTGCAAACATGAGGCATCCCTCACATCACACTCTCCTGGCCTGCTCCCAGACTCACCTCCACCATCACTGTGCAAACATGAGACAACCCTCACATCACACTCTCCTGGCCTGCTCCCAGTCTCACCGCCATCATCACTGTGCAAACATGAGGCAACCCTCACATCACACTCTCCTGGCCTGCTCCCAGTCTCACCTCCACCATCACTGTGCAAACATGAGACAACCCTCACATCACACTCTCCTGGCCTGCTCCCAGTCTCACCGCCATCATCACTGTGCAAACATGAGGCAACCCTCACATCACACTCTCCTGGCCTGCTCCCAGTCTCACCTCCACCATCATCACAGTGCAAACATGAGGCAACCCTCACATCACACTCTCCTGGCCTGCTCCCAGTCTCACCTCCACCATCACTGTGCAAACATGAGGCAACCCTCACATCACACTCTCCTGGCCTGCTCCCAGTCTCACCTCCCCCATCACTGTGCAAACATGAGACAACCCTCACATCACACTCTCCTGGCCTGCTCCCAGTCTCACCTCCACCACCATCACTGTGCAAACATGAGGCAACCCTCACATCACACTCTCCTGGCCTGCTCCCAGTCTCACCTCCACCATCACTGTGCAAACATGAGGCAACCCTCACATCACACTCTCCTGGCCTGCTCCCAGTCTCACCTCCCCCATCACTGTGCAAACATGAGACAACCCTCACATCACACTCTCCTGGCCTGCTCCCAGTCTCACCTCCACCACCATCACTGTGCAAACATGAGGCAACCCTCACATCACACTCTCCTGGCCTGCTCCCAGTCTCACCTCCACCATCACTGTGCAAACATGAGGCAACCCTCACATCACACTCTCCTGGCCTGCTCCCAGTCTCACCTCCCCCATCATCACTGTGCAAACATGAGGCAACCCTCACATCACACTCTCCTGGCCTGCTCCCAGTCTCACCACCACCATCACTGTGCAAACATGGGGCAACCCTCACATCACACTCTCCTGGCCTGCTCCCAGTCTCACCTCCACCATCACTGTGCAAACATGAGACAACCCTCACATCACACTCTCCTGGCCTGCTTCCAGTCTCACCTCCACCATCATCACTGTGCAAACATGAGGCAACCCTCACATCACACTCTCCTGGCCTGCTCCCAGTCTCACCACCACCATCACTGTGCAAACATGAGGCAACCCTCACATCACACTCTCCTGGCCTGCTCCCACACTCTCCTGGCCTGCTCCCAGTCTCACCGCCACCGTCACTGTGCAAACATGAGACAACCCTCACATCACACTCTCCTGGCCTGCTCCCAGTCTCACCTCCACCACCATCACTGTGCAAACATGAGACAACCCTCACATCACACTCTCCTGGCCTGCTCCCAGTCTCACCTCCACCATCACTGTGCAAACATGAGGCAACCCTCACATCGCACTCTCCTGGCCTGCTCCCAGTCTCTCCACCACCACTGTGCAAACATGGGGCAACCCTCACATCACACTCTCCTGGCCTGCTCCCAGTCTCACCTCCACCACCATCACTGTGCAAACATGAGGCAACCCTCACATCACACTCTCCTGGCCTGCTCCCAGTCTCACCACCATCACTGTACAACATGAGGCATCCCTCACATCACACTCTCCTGGCCTGCTCCCAGTCTCACCTCCACCATCATCACTGTGCAAACATGAGGCATCCCTCACATCACACTCTCCTGGCCTGCTCCCAGTCTCACCACCATCACTGTACAACATGAGGCTACCCTCACATCACACTCTCCTGGCCTGCTCCCAGTCTCACCTCCACCACCATCACTGTACAACATGAGGCTACCCTCACATCACACTCTCCTGGCCTGCTCCCAGTCTCACCTCCACCATCATCACTGTGCAAACATGAGACAACCCTCACATCACACTCTCCTGGCCTGCTCCCAGTCTCACCTCCACCATCACTGTGCAAACATGAGACAACCCTCACATCACACTCTCCTGGCCTGCTCCCAGTCTCACCTCCACCATCACTGTGCAAACATGAGGCAACCCTCACATCACACTCTCCTGGCCTGCTCCCAGTCTCACCTCCACCATCACTGTGCAAACATGAGGCTACCCTCACATCACACTCTCCTGGCCTGCTCCCAGTCTCACCTCCACCACCATCACTGTGCAAACATGAGGCAACCCTCACATCACACTCTCCTGGCCTGCTCCCAGTCTCACCTCCACCACCACTGTGCAAACATGAGGCAACCCTCACATCACACTCTCCTGGCCTGCTCCCACACTCTCCTGGCCTGCTCCCAGTCTCACCACCACCATCACTGTGCAAACATGAGGCATCCCTCACATCACACTCTCCTGGCCTGCTCCCAGTCTCACCTCCACCACCATCACTGTGCAAACATGAGGCTACCCTCACATCACACTCTCCTGGCCTGCTCCCAGTCTCACCACCACCATCACTGTGCAAACAGGAGGCTTCCCTCACATCACACTCTCCTGGCCTGCTCCCAGTCTCACCTCCACCATCACTGTGCAAACATGAGGCAACCCTCACATCACACTCTCCTGGCCTGCTCCCAGTCTCACCTCCACCATCACTGTGCAAACATGAGGCAACCCTCACATCACACTCTCCTGGCCTGCTCCCAGTCTCACCACCACCATCACTGTGCAAACATGAGGCAACCCTCACATCACACTCTCCTGGCCTGCTCCCAGTCTCACCACCACCATCATCACTGTGCAAACATGAGGCAACCCTCACATCACACTCTCCTGGCCTGCTCCCAGTCTCACCTCCACTATCACTGTGCAAACATGAGACTACCCTCACATCACACTCTCCTGGCCTGCTCCCAGTCTCACCTCCACCATCACTGTGCAAACATGAGGCAACCCTCACATCACACTCTCCTGGCCTGCTCCCAGTCTCACCTCCACCATCACTGTGCAAACATGAGGCAACCCTCACATCACACTCTCCTGGCCTGCTCCCAGTCTCACCACCACCACTATCACTGTGCAAACATGAGACTACCCTCACATCACACTCTCCTGGCCTGCTCCCAGTCTCACCTCCACCATCACTGTGCAAACATGAGGCAACCCTCACATCACACTCTCCTGGCCTGCTCCCAGTCTCACCTCCACCACCACTGTGCAAACATGGGGCAACCCTCACATCACACTCTCCTGGCCTGCTCCCAGTCTCACCTCCACCATCACTGTGCAAACATGAGACAACCCTCACATCACACTCTCCTGGCCTGCTCCCAGTCTCACCTCCACCATCACTGTGCAAACATGAGGCAACCCTCACATCACACTCTCCTGGCCTGCTCCCAGTCTCACCACCACCATCACTGTGCAAACATGAGGCATCCCTTACACCACACTCTCCTGGCCTGCTCCCAGTCTCACCTCCACCATCACTGTGCAAACATGAGGCAACCCTCACATCACACTCTCCTGGCCTGCTCCCAGTCTCACCACCATCACTGTGCAAACATGAGACAACCCTCACATCACACTCTCCTGGCCTGCTCCCAGTCTCACCTCCACCACCATCACTGTGCAAACATGAGACAACCCTCACATCACACTCTCCTGGCCTGCTCCCAGTCTCACCTCCACCATCACTGTGCAAACATGAGGCAACCCTCACATCACACTCTCCTGGCCTGCTCCCAGTCTCACCTCCACCATCACTGTGCAAACATGAGGCAACCCTCACATCACACTCTCCTGGCCTGCTCCCAGTCTCACCTCCACCACCACTGTGCAAACATGGGGCAACCCTCACATCACACTCTCCTGGCCTGCTCCCAGTCTCACCTCCACCATCACTGTGCAAACATGAGGCAACCCTCACACCACACTCTCCTGGCCTGCTCCCAGTCTCACCTCCACCATCACTGTGCAAACATGAGGCAACCCTCACATCACACTCTCCTGGCCTGCTCCCAGTCTCACCTCCACCACCATCACTGTGCAAACATGAGGCAACCCTCACATCACACTCTCCTGGCCTGCTCCCAGTCTCACCTCCGCCATCACTGTGCAAACATGAGGCAACCCTCACATCACACTCTACTGGCCTGCTCCCAGTCTCACCTCCACCATCACTGTGCAAACATGAGACAACCCTCACATCACACTCTCCTGGCCTGCTCCCAGTCTCACCTCCCCCATCACTGTGCAAACATGAGACAACCCTCACATCACACTCTCCTGGCCTGCTCCCAGTCTCACCTCCACCATCACTGTGCAAACATGAGGCAACCCTCATATCACACTCTCCTGGCCTGCTCCCAGTCTCACCTCCACCATCACTGTGCAAACATGAGGCAATCCTCACATCACACTCTCCTGGCCTGCTCCCAGTCTCACCTCCACCATCACTGTGCAAACATGAGGCAACCCTCACATCACACTCTCCTGGCCTGCTCCCAGTCTCACCTCCACCATCACTGTGCAAACATGAGGCAACCCTCACATCACACTCTCCTGGCCTGCTCCCAGTCTCACCTCCACCATCACTGTGCAAACATGAGGCAACCCTCACATCACACTCTCCTGGCCTGCTCCCAGTCTCACCTCCACCATCACTGTGCAAACATGAGACAACCCTCACATCACACTCTCCTGGCCTGCTCCCAGTCTCACCTCCACCATCACTGTGCAAACATGAGGCAACCCTCACATCACACTCTCCTGGCCTGCTCCCAGTCTCACCTCCACCATCACTGTGCAAACATGAGGCAACCCTCACATCACACTCTCCTGGCCTGCTCCCAGTCTCACCTCCACCATCACTGTGCAAACATGAGACAACCCTCACCTCACACTCTCCTGGCCTGCTCCCAGTCTCACCTCCACCATCACTGTGCAAACATGAGACAACCCTCACATCACACTCTACTGGCCTGCTCCCAGTCTCACCTCCACCATCACTGTGCAAACATGAGACAACCCTCACATCACACTCTCCTGGCCTGCTCCCAGTCTCACCTCCACCATCACTGTGCAAACATGAGACAACCCTCACATCACACTCTCCTGGCCTGCTCCCAGTCTCACCACCATCACTGTGCAAACATGAGGCAACCCTCACATCACACTCTCCTGGCCTGCTCCCAGTCTCACCTCCACCATCACTGTGCAAACATGAGGCAACTCTCACATCACACTCTCCTGGCCTGCTCCCAGTCTCACCTCCACCATCACTGTGCAAACATGAGGCAACCCTCACATCACACTCTCCTGGCCTGCTCCCAGTCTCACCACCATCACTGTGCAAACATGAGGCAACCCTCACATCACACTCTCCTGGCCTGCTCCCAGTCTCACCACCATCACTGTGCAAACATGAGGCAACCCTCACATCACACTCTCCTGGCCTGCTCCCAGTCTCACCACCATCACTGTGCAAACATGAGGCAACCCTCACATCACACTCTCCTGGCCTGCTCCCAGTCTCACCACCATCACTGTGCAAACATGAGGCAACCCTCACATCACACTCTCCTGGCCTGCTCCCAGTCTCACCACCATCACTGTGCAAACATGAGGCAACCTCACATCACACTCTCCTGGCCTGCTCCCAGTCTCACCTCCACCATCACTGTGCAAACATGAGGCAACCCTCACATCACACTCTCCTGGCCTGCTCCCAGTCTCACCACCACTATCACTGTGCAAACATGAGGCAACCCTCACATCACACTCTACTGGCCTGCTCCCAGTCTCACCTCCACCATCACTGTGCAAACATGAGGCAACCCTCACATCACACTCTCCTGGCCTGCTCCCAGTCTCACCTCCACCATCACTGTGCAAACATGAGGCATCCATCACATCACACTCTCCTGGCCTGCTCCCAGTCTCACCACCACCATCATCACTGTGCAAACACGAGGCAACCCTCACATCACACTCTCCTGGCCTGCTCCCAGTCTCACCTCCGCCATCACTCTGCAAACATGAGGCAATCCTCACATCACACTCTCCTGGCCTGCTCCCAGTCTCTCCTCCACCATCACTGTGCAAACATGAGGCAACCCTCACATCACACTCTCCTGGCCTGCTCCCAGTCTCACCTCCGCCATCATCACTGTGCAAACATGAGACAACCCTCACATCGCACTCTCCTGGCCTGCTCCCAGTCTCACCACCACCATCATCACTGTGCAAACATGAGGCAACCCTCACATCGCACTCTCCTGGCCTGCTCCCAGTCTCACCACCACCATCATCACTGTGCAAACATGAGGCAATCCTCACATCACACTCTCCTGGCCTGCTCCCAGTCTCACCTCCACCATCACTGTGCAACCATGAGACAACCCTCACATCGCACTCTCCTGGCCTGCTCCCAGTCTCACCTCCACCATCATCACTGTGCAAACATGAGGCAACCCTCACATCACACTCTCCTGGCCTGCTCCCAGTCTCACCTCCACCATCACTGTGCAAACATGAGACAACCCTCACATCACACTCTCCTGGCCTGCTCCCAGTCTCACCACCATCACTGTGCAAACATGAGGCAACCTCACATCACACTCTCCTGGCCTGCTCCCAGTCTCACCTCCACCATCACTGTGCAAACATGAGGCAACCCTCACATCACACTCTCCTGGCCTGCTCCCAGTCTCACCTCCACCATCACTGTGCAAACATGAGGCATCCCCCACATCACACTCTCCTGGCCTGCTCCCAGTCTCACCTCCTCCACCACTGTGCAAACATGAGGCGACCCTCACATCACACTCTCCTGGCCTGCTCCCAGTCTCACCTCCACCATCACTGTGCAAACATGAGGAAACCCTCACATCACACTCTCCTGGCCTGCTCCCAGTCTCACCTCCACCACCATCACTGTGCAAACATGAGACAACCCTCACATCACACTCTCCTGGCCTGCTCCCAGTCTCACCTCCACCACCATCACTCTGCAAACATGAGGCATCCCTCACATCACACTCTCCTGGCCTGCTCCCAGTCTCACCTCCACCATCATCACTGTGCAAACATGAGGCAACCCTCACATCACACTCTCCTGGCCTGCTCCCAGTCTCACCTCCACCATCACTGTGCAAACATGAGACAACCCTCACATCACACTCTCCTGGCCTGCTCCCAGTCTCACCTCCACCATCATCACTGTGCAAACATGAGGCAACCCTCACATCACACTCTCCTGGACTGCTCCCAGTCTCACCTCCACCATCACTGTGCAAACATGAGGCAACCCTCACATCACACTCTCCTGGCCTGCTCCCAGTCTCACCTCCACCATCACTGTGCAAACATGAGGCAACCCTCACATCACACTCTCCTGGCCTGCTCCCAGTCTCTCCTCCACCATCACTGTGCAAACATGAGGCAACCCTCACATCACACTCTCCTGGCCTGCTCCCAGTCTCTCCTCCACCATCACTGTGCAAACATGAGGCAACCTCACATCACACTCTCCTGGCCTGCTCCCAGTCTCACCTCCACCATCACTGTGCAAACATGAGACAACCCTCACATCACACTCTCCTGGCCTGCTCCTAGTCTCACCTCCACCATCACTGTGCAAACATGAGGCAACCCTCACATCACACTCTCCTGGCCTGCTCCCAGACTCACCACCACCACCATCACTGTGCAAACATGAGGCAACCCTCACATCACACTCTCCTGGCCTGCTCCCAGTCTCACCCCCACCATCACTGTGCAAACATGAGGCAACCCTCACATCACACTCTCCTGGCCTGCTCCCAGTCTCACCACCATCACTGTGCAAACATGAGGCAACCCTCACATCACACTCTCCTGGCCTGCTCCCAGTCTCACCTCCACCATCACTGTGCAAACATGGGGCAACCCTCACATCACACTCTCCTGGCCTGCTCCCAGTCTCACCACCATCACTGTACAACATGAGGCAACCCTCACATCACACTCTCCTGGCCTGCTCCCAGTCTCACCTCCGCCATCACTGTGCAAACATGAGACTACCCTCACATCACACTCTCCTGGCCTGCTCCCAGTCTCACCTCCCCCATCACTGTGCAAACATGAGACAACCCTCATATCACACTCTCCTGGCCTGCTCCCAGTCTCACCTCCGCCATCACTGTGCAAACATGAGGCACCCCTCACATCACACTCTCCTGGCCTGCTCCCAGTCTCACCTCCACCATCACTGTGCAAACATGAGGCATCCCTAACATCACACTCTCCTGGCCTGCTCCCAGTCTCACCACCACCATCATCACTGTGCAAACATGAGGCAACCCTCACATCACACTCTCCTGGCATGCTCCCAGTCTCACCACCACCATCATCACTGTGCAAACATGAGGCAACCCTCACATCACACTCTCCTGGCCTGCTCCCAGTCTCACCTCCACCATCACTGTGCAAACATGAGGCAACCCTCACATCACACTCTCCTGGCATGCTCCCAGTCTCACCACCACCATCATCACTGTGCAAACATGAGGCAACCCTCACATCACACTCTCCTGGCCTGCTCCCAGTCTCACCTCCACCATCACTGTGCAAACATGAGACAACCCTCACATCACACTCTCCTGGCCTGCTCCCAGTCTCACCTCCACCATCACTGTGCAAACATGAGGCAACCCTCACATCACACTCTCCTGGCCAGCTCCCAGTCTCACCTCCACCATCACTGTGCAAACATGAGACAACCCTCACATCACACTCTCCTGGCCTGCTCCCAGTCTCACCACCATCACTGTGCAAACATGAGACAACCCTCACATCACACACTCCTGGCCTGCTCCCAGTCTCACCTCCACTATCACTGTGCAAACATGAGGCAACCCTCACATCACACTCTCCTGGCCTGCTCCCAGTCTCACCACCATCACTGTGCAAACATGAGGCAACCCTCACATCACACTCTCCTGGCCTGCTCCCAGTCTCACCTCCACCATCACTGTACAACATGAGGCATCCCTCACATCACACTCTCCTGGCCTGCTCCCAGTCTCACCACCACCATCATCACTGTGCAAACATGAGGCAACCCTCACATCACACTCTCCTGGCCTGCTCCCAGTCTCACCTCCACCATCACTGTGCAAACCTGAGACAACCCTCACATCGCACTCTCCTGGCCTGCTCCCAGTCTCACCTCCACCATCATCACTGTGCAAACATGAGACAACCCTCACATCACACTCTCCTGGCCTGCTCCCAGTCTCACCTCCACCATCACTGTGCAAACATGAGGCAACCCTCACATCACACTCTCCTGGCCTGCTCCCAGTCTCACCTCCACCATCATCACTGTGCAAACATGAGGCAACCCTCACATCACACTCTCCTGGCCTGCTCCCAGTCTCACCTCCACCATCACTGTGCAAACATGAGGCCACCCTCACATCACACTCTCCTGGCCTGCTCCCAGTCTCACCTCCACCATCACTGTGCAAACATGAGGCAACCTCACATCACACTCTCCTGGCCTGCTCCCAGTCTCACCACCACCATCATCACTGTGCAAACATGAGACAACTCTCACATCACACTCTCCTGGCCTGCTCCCAGTCTCACCTCCCCCATCACTGTGCAAACATGAGGCATCCCTCACATCACACTCTCCTGGCCTGCTCCCAGTCTCACCTCCACCACCATCACTGTGCAAACATGAGGCATCCATCACATCACACTCTCCTGGCCTGCTCCCAGTCTCACCACCATCACTGTGCAAACATGAGACAACCCTCACATCACACTCTCCTGGCCTGCTCCCAGTCTCACCTCCCCCATCACTGTGCAAACATGAGGCATCCCTCACATCACACTCTCCTGGCCTGCTCCCAGTCTCACCTCCACCACCATCACTGTGCAAACATGAGGCAACCCTCACATCACACTCTCCTGGCCTGCTCCCAGTCTCACCTCCTCCACCACTGTGCAAACATGAGGCAACCCTCACATCACACTCTCCTGGCCTGCTCCCAGTCTCACCTCCACCACCATCACTGTGCAAACATGAGACAACCCTCACATCACACTCTCCTGGCCTGCTCCCAGTCTCACCACCATCACTGTGCAAACATGAGGCAACCTCACATCACACTCTCCTGGCCTGCTCCCAGTCTCACCTCCACCATCACTGTGCAAACATGAGGCAACCCTCACATCACACTCTCCTGGCCTGCTCCCAGTCTCACCACCATCACTGTACAACATGAGGCATCCCTCACATTACACTCTCCTGGCCTGCTCCCAGTCTCACCTCCACCGTCACTGTGCAAACATGAGGCAACCCTCACATCACACTCTCCTGGCCTGCTCCCAGTCTCACCTCCACCATCACTGTGCAAACATGGGGCAACCCTCACATCACACTCTCCTGGCCTGCTCCCAGTCTCACCACCATCACTGTACAACATGAGGCATCCATCACATCACACTCTCCTGGCCTGCTCCCAGTCTCACCTCCACCATCATCACTGTGCAAACATGAGGCAACCCTCACATCACACTCTCCTGGCCTGCTCCCAGTCTCACCTTCACCACCACTGTGCAAACATGAGACAACCCTCACATCACACTCTCCTGGCCTGCTCCCAGTCTCACCTCCACCATCACTGTGCAAACATGAGGCAACCCTCACATCACACTCTCCTGGCCTGCTCCCAGTCTCACCACCATCACTGTACAACATGAGGCATCCCTCACATTACACTCTCCTGGCCTGCTCCCAGTCTCACCTCCACCGTCACTGTGCAAACATGAGGCAACCCTCACATCACACTCTCCTGGCCTGCTCCCAGTCTCACCTCCACCATCACTGTGCAAACATGGGGCAACCCTCACATCACACTCTCCTGGCCTGCTCCCAGTCTCACCACCATCACTGTACAACATGAGGCATCCATCACATCACACTCTCCTGGCCTGCTCCCAGTCTCACCTCCACCATCATCACTGTGCAAACATGAGGCAACCCTCACATCACACTCTCCTGGCCTGCTCCCAGTCTCACCTTCACCACCACTGTGCAAACATGAGACAACCCTCACATCACACTCTCCTGGCCTGCTCCCAGTCTCACCTCCACCATCACTGTGCAAACATGAGGCAACCCTCACATCACACTCTCCTGGCCTGCTCCCAGTCTCACCTCCACCATCACTGTGCAAACATGAGGCAACCCTTACAGCACACTCTCCTGGCCTGCTCCCAGTCTCACCTCCACCATCACTGTGCAAACATGAGGCAACCCTCACATCACACTCTCCTGGCCTGCTCCCAGTCTCACCTCCGCCATCACTGTGCAAACATGAGACAACCCTCACATCACACTCTCCTGGCCTGCTCCCAGTCTCACCTCCACCATCACTGTGCAAACATGAGGCATCCCTCACATCACACTCTCCTGGCCTGCTCCCAGTCTCACCTCCACCATCACTGTGCAAACATGAGGCAACCCTCACATCACACTCTCCTGGCCTGCTCCCAGTCTCACCTCCACCATCATCACTGTGCAAACATGAGGCATCCCTCACATCACACTCTCCTGGTCTGCTCCTAGTCTCACCTCCGCCATCACTGTGAAAACATGAGGCAACCCTCACATCACACTCTCCTGGCCTGCTCCCAGTCTCACCTCCACCATCACTGTGCAAACATGAGACAACCCTCACATCGCACTCTCCTGGCCTGCTCCCAGTCTCACCTCCACCATCACTGTGCAAACATGAGACAACCCTCACATCACACTCTCCTGGCCTGCTCCCAGTCTCACCTCCACCATCACTGTGCAAACATGAGACAACCCTCACATCACACTCTCCTGGCCTGCTCCCAGTCTCACCTCCGCCATCACTGTGCAAACATGAGGCGACCCTCACATCACACTCTCCTGGCCTGCTCCCAGTCTCACCTCCACCATCACTGTGCAAACATGAGGCAACCCTCACATCACACTCTCCTGGCCTGCTCCCAGTCTCACTATCACCATCACTGTGCAAACAGGAGGCAACCCTCACATCACACTCTCCTGGCCTGCTCCCAGTCTCACCTCCACCATCACTGTGCAAACATGAGGCATCCCTCACATCACACTCTCCTGGTCTGCTCCCAGTCTCACCCCCACCATCACTGTGCAAACATGAGGCAACCCTCACATCACACTCTCCTGGCCTGCTCCCATTCTCACCTCCACTATCACTGTGCAAACATGAGGCAACCCTCACATCACACTCTCCTGGCCTGCTCCCAGTCTCACTATCACCATCACTGTGCAAACAGGAGGCAACCCTCACATCACACTCTCCTGGCCTGCTCCCAGTCTCACCACCACCATCACTGTGCAAACAGGAGGCAACCCTCACATCACACTCTCCTGGCCTGCTCCCATTCTCACCTCCACTATCACTGTGCAAACATGAGGCAACCCTCACATCACACTCTCCTGGCCTGCTCCCAGTCTCACCTCCACCATTACTGTGCAAACATGAGACAACCCTCACATCACACTCTCCTGGCCTGCTCCCAGTCTCACCTCCACCATCACTGTGCAAACATGAGGCAACCCTCACATTACACTCTCCTGGCCTGCTCCCAGTCTCACCGCCACTATCACTGTGCAAACATGAGGCATCCCTCACATCACACTCTCCTGGCCTGCTCCCAGTCTCACCTCCACCATCACTGTGCAAACATGAGGCAACCCTCACATCACACTCTCCTGGCCTGCTCCCAGTCTCACCTCCACCATCACTGTGCAAACATGAGGCAACCCTCACATCACACTCTCCTGGCCTGCTCCCAGTCTCACCTCCACCATCACTGTGCAAACATGAGGCAACCCTCACATCACACTCTCCTGGCCTGCTCCCAGTCTCACCTCCACCATCACTGTGCAAACATGAGGCAACCCTCACATCACACTCTCCTGGCCTGCTCCCAGTCTCACCTCCACCATCACTGTGCAAACATGAGACAATCCTCACATCACACTCTCCTGGCCTGCTCCCAGTCTCACCTCCACCATCACTGTGCAAACATGAGGCAACCCTCACATCACACTCTCCTGGCCTGCTCCCAGTCTCACCCCCACCATCACTGTGCAAACATGAGGCAACCCTCACATCACACTCTCCTGGCCTGCTCCCAGTCTCACCTCCACCATCACTGTGCAAACATGAGGCAACCCTCACATCACACTCTCCTGGCCTGCTCCCAGTCTCACCTCCATCACTGTGCAAACATGAGACAACCCTCACATCACACACTCCTGGCCTGCTCCCAGTCTCACCTCCGCCATCACTGTGCAAACATGAGGCGACCCTCACATCACACTCTCCTGGCCTGCTCCCAGTCTCACCTCCACCATCATCACTGTGCAAACATGAGACAACCCTCACATCACACTCTCCTGGCCTGCTCCCAGTCTCACCTCCACCATCACTGTGCAAACATGAGGCATCCCTCACATCACACTCTACTGGCCTGCTCCCAGTCTCACCTCCACCACCATCACTGTGCAAACATGAGGCAACCCTCACATCACACTCTCCTGGCCTGCTCCCAGTCTCACCTCCACCATCACTGTGCAAACATGAGGCAACCCTCACATCACACTCTCCTGGCCTGCTCCCAGTCTCACCTCCACCATCACTGTGCAAACATGAGGCAACCCTCACATCACACTCTCCTGGCCTGCTCCCAGTCTCACCTCCACCATCACTGTGCAAACATGAGGCAACCCTCACATCACACTCTCCTGGCCTGCTCCCAGTCTCACTATCACCATCACTGTGCAAACAGGAGGCAACCCTCACATCACACTCTCCTGGCCTGCTCCCAGTCTCACCACCACCATCACTGTGCAAACAGGAGGCAACCCTCACATCACACTCTCCTGGCCTGCTCCCAGTCTCATCTCCGCCATCACTGTGCAAACATGAGGCAACCCTCACATCACACTCTCCTGGCCTGCTCCCAGTCTCACCCCCACCATCATCACTGTGCAAACATGAGGCAACCCTCACATCACACTCTCCTGGCCTGCTCCCATTCTCACCTCCACTATCACTGTGCAAACATGAGGCAACCCTCACATCACACTCTCCTGGCCTGCTCCCAGTCTCACTATCACCATCACTGTGCAAACAGGAGGCAACCCTCACATCACACTCTCCTGGCCTGCTCCCAGTCTCACCACCACCATCACTGTGCAAACAGGAGGCAACCCTCACATCACACTCTCCTGGCCTGCTCCCAGTCTCACCTCCACCATCACTGTGCAAACATGAGGCAACCCTCACATCACACTCTCCTGGCCTGCTCCCAGTCTCACTATCACCATCACTGTGCAAACAGGAGGCAACCCTCACATCACACTCTCCTGGCCTGCTCCCAGTCTCACCACCACCATCACTGTGCAAACAGGAGGCAACCCTCACATCACACTCTCCTGGCCTGCTCCCAGTCTCATCTCCGCCATCATCACTGTGCAAACATGAGACAACCCTCACATCACACTCTCCTGGCCTGCTCCCAGTCTCACCTCCGCCATCATCACTGTGCAAACATGAGACAACCCTCACATCACACTCTCCTGGCCTGCTCCCAGTCTCACCCCCACCATCATCACTGTGCAAACATGAGGCAACCCTCACATCACACTCTCCTGGCCTGCTCCCATTCTCACCTCCACTATCACTGTGCAAACATGAGGCAACCCTCACATCACACTCTCCTGGCCTGCTCCCAGTCTCACTATCACCATCACTGTGCAAACAGGAGGCAACCCTCACATCACACTCTCCTGGCCTGCTCCCAGTCTCACCACCACCATCACTGTGCAAACAGGAGGCAACCCTCACATCACACTCTCCTGGCCTGCTCCCAGTCTCACCTCCACCATCACTGTGCAAACATGAGGCAACCCTCACATCACACTCTCCTGGCCTGCTCCCAGTCTCACTATCACCATCACTGTGCAAACAGGAGGCAACCCTCACATCACACTCTCCTGGCCTGCTCCCAGTCTCACCACCACCATCACTGTGCAAACAGGAGGCAACCCTCACATCACACTCTCCTGGCCTGCTCCCAGTCTCATCTCCGCCATCACTGTGCAAACATGAGGCAACCCTAACATCACACTCTCCTGGCCTGCTCCTAGTCTCACCTCCACCATCACTGTGCAAACATGAGGCAACCCTCACATCACACTCTCCTGGCCTGCTCCCAGTCTCACCTCCATCACCATCACTGTGCAAACATGAGGCAACCCTCACATCACACTCTCCTAGCCTGCTCCCAGTCTCACCTCCACCACCATCACTGTGCAAACATGAGGCAACCCTCACATCACACTCTCCTAGCCTGCTCCCAGTCTCACCTCCACCACCATCACTGTGCAAACATGAGGCAACCCTCACATCACACTCTCCTAGCCTGCTCCCAGTCTCACCTCCACCACCATCACTGTGCAAACATGAGGCAACCCTCACATCACACTCTCCTAGCCTGCTCCCAGTCTCACCTCCACCACCATCACTGTGCAAACATGAGGCAACCCTCACATCACACTCTCCTGGCCTGCTCCCAGTCTCACCCCCACCATCACTGTGCAAACATGAGGCAGTCCTCACATCACACTCTCCTGGCCTGCTCCCAGTCTCATCTCCGCCATCACTGTGCAAACATGAGGCAACCCTCACATCACACTCTCCTGGCCTGCTCCCAGTCTCACCTCCACCATCACTGTGCAAACATGAGGCAACCCTCACATCACACTCTCCTGGCCTGCTCCCAGTCTCACCTCCACCACCATCACTGTGCAAACATGAGACAACCCTCACATCACACTCTCCTGGCCTGCTCCCAGTCTCACCTCCACCACCATCACTGTGCAAACATGAGGCATCCCTCACATCACACTCTCCTGGCCTGCTCCCAGTCTCACCTCCACCATCACTGTGCAAACATGAGGCAACCCTCACATCACACTCTCCTGGCCTGCTCCCAGTCTCACCTCCACCATCACTGTGCAAACAGGAGGCAACCTCACATCACACTCTCCTGGCCTGCTCCCAGTCTCACCTCCACTATCACTGTGCAAACATGAGGCACCCCTCACATCACACTCTCCTGGACTGCTCCCAGTCTCACCTCCACCATCACTGTGCAGACATGAGGCAACCCTCACATCACACTCTCCTGGCCTGCTCCCAGTCTCACCACCATCACTGTGCAAACATGAGACAACCCTCACATCACACTCTCCTGGCCTGCTCCCAGTCTCACCTCCGCCATCACTGTGCAAACATGAGGCATCCATCACATCACACTCTCCTGGCCTGCTCCCAGTCTCACCTCCACCACCATCACTGTGCAAACATGAGACAACCCTCACATCACACTCTCCTGGCCTGCTCCCAGTCTCACCTCCACTATCACTGTGCAAACATGAGGCAACCCTCACATCACACTCTCCTGGCCTGCTCCCAGTCTCACCACCATCACTGTGCAAACATGAGGCAACCCTCACATCACACTCTCCTGGCCTGCTCCCAGTCTCACCTCCACCATCACTGTGCAAACATGAGGCAACCCTCACATCACACTCTCCTGGCCTGCTCCCAGTCTCACCTCCACCATCACTGTGCAAACATGAGGCAACCTCACATCACACTCTCCTGGCCTGCTCCCAGTCTCACCTCCACCATCACTGTGCAAACATGAGGCAACCCTCACATCACACTCTCCTGGCCTGCTCCCAGTCTCACCTCCACCATCACTGTGCAAACATGAGGCATCCCTCACATCACACTCTCCTGGCCTGCTCCCAGTCTCACCTCCACCATCACTGTGCAAACATGAGGCAACCCTCACATCACACTCTCCTGGCCTGCTCCCAGTCTCACCTCCAACATCACTGTGCAACCATGAGACAACCCTCACATCACACTCTCCTGGCCTGCTCCCAGTCTCACTATCACCATCACTGTGCAAACATGAGGCAACCCTCACATCACACTCTCCTGGCCTGCTCCCAGTCTCACCTCCACCATCACTGTGCAAACATGAGGCAACCCTCACATCACACTCTCCTGGCCTGCTCCCAGTCTCACCTCCACCACCATCACTGTGCAAACATGAGACAACCCTCACATCACACTCTCCTGGCCTGCTCCCAGTCTCACCTCCACCGTCACTGTGCAAACATGAGGCAACCCTCACATCACACTCTCCTGGCCTGCTCCCAGTCTCATCTCCACCACCACTGTGCAAACATTAGGCAACCCTCACATCACACTCTCCTGGCCTGCTCCCAGTCTCACCACCATCACTGTGCAAACATGAGACAACCCTCACATCACACACTCCTGGCCTGCTCCCAGTCTCACCTCCGCCATCACTGTGCAAACATGAGACAACCCTCACATCACACTCTCCTGGCCTGCTCCCAGTCTCACCTCCACCATCACTGTGCAAACATGAGGCAACCCTCACATCACACTCTCCTGGCCTGCTCCCAGTCTCACCTCCACCATCACTGTGCAAACATGAGGCAACCCTCACATCACACTCTCCTGGCCTGCTCCCAGTCTCACCACCATCACTGTGCAAACATGAGGCAACCCTCACATCACACTCTCCTGGCCTGCTCCCAGTCTCACCTCCACCACCATCACTGTGCAAACATGAGACAACCCTCACATCACACACTCCTGGCCTGCTCCCAGTCTCACCTCCACCATCACTGTGCAAACATGAGACAACCCTCACATCACACTCTCCTGGCCTGCTCCCAGTCTCACCTCCACTATCACTGTGCAAACATGAGGCAACCCTCACATCACACTCTCCTGGCCTGCTCCCAGTCTCACCTCCACCATCACTGTGCAAACATGAGGCAACCCTCACATCACACTCTCCTGGCCTGCTCCCAGTCTCACCTCCACCATCACTGTGCAAACATGAGGCAACCCTCACATCACACTCTCCTGGCCTGCTCCCAGTCTCACCCCCACCATCATCACTGTGCAAACATGAGGCAACCCTCACATCACACTCTCCTGGCCTGCTCCCAGTCTCACCACCATCACTGTGCAAACATGAGGCAACCCTCACATCACACTCTCCTGGCCTGCTCCCAGTCTCACCTCCACCACCATCACTGTGCAAACATGAGGCAACCCTCACATCACACTCTCCTGGCCTGCTCCCAGTCTCACCTCCACCATCATCACTGTGCAAACATGAGACAACCCTCACATCACACTCTCCTGGCCCGCTCCCAGTCTCACCTCCACCATCATCACTGTGCAAACATGAGGCAACCATCACATCACACTCTCCTGGCCTGATCCCAGTCTCACCTCCACCATCATCACTGTGCAAACATGAGGCAACCCTCACATCACACTCTACTGGCCTGCTCCCAGTCTCACCTCCACCATCACTGTGCAAACATGAGACAACCCTCACATCACACCCTCCTGGCCTGCTCCCAGTCTCACCACCACCATCACTGTGCAAACATGAGGCAACCCTCACATCACACTCTCCTGGCCTGCTCCCAGTCTCACCTCCACCATCACTGTGCAAACATGAGGCAACCCTCACATCACACTCTCCTGGCCTGCTCCCAGTCTCACCTCCCACCATCACTGTGCAAACATGAGGCAACCCTCACATCACACTCTCCTGGCCTGCTCCCAGTCTCACCTCCACCATCACTCTGCAAACATGAGGCAACCCTCACATCACACTCTCCTGGCCTGCTCCCAGTCTCACCTCCACCACCATCACTGTGCAAACATGAGGCAACCCTCACATCACACTCTCCTGGCCTGCTCCCAGTCTCACCTCCACCATCACTGTGCAAACATGAGGCATCCATCACATCACACTCTCCTGGCCTGCTCCCAGTCTCACCTCCACCACCATCACTGTGCAAACATGAGGCAACCCTCACATCACACTCTCCTGGCCTGCTCCCAGTCTCACCTCCACCATCACTGTGCAAACATGAGACAACCCTCACATCACACTCTCCTGGCCTGCTCCCAGTCTCACCACCACTATCACTGTGCAAACATGAGGCGACCCTCACATCACACTCTCCTGGCCTGCTCCCAGTCTCACATCCACCATCACTGTGCAAACATGAGGCAACCCTCACATCACACTCTCCTGGCCTGCTCCCAGTCTCACCTCCACCATCACTGTGCAAACATGAGACAACCCTCACATCACACTCTCCTGGCCTGCTCCCAGTCTCACCTCCACCATCACTGTGCAACCATGAGACAACCCTCACATCACACTCTCCTGGCCTGCTCCCAGTCTCACCTCCACCACCACTGTGCAAGCATGAGGCAACCCTCACATCACACTCTCCTGGCCTGCTCCCAGTCTCACCTCCACTATCACTGTGCAAACATGAGGCAACCCTCACATCACACTCTCCTGGCCTGCTCCCAGTCTCACCTCCACCATCACTGTGCAAACATGAGGCAACCCTCACATCACACTCTCCTGGCCTGCTCCCAGTCTCACCACCATCACTGTGCAAACATGAGACAACCCTCACATCACACTCTCCTGGCCTGCTCCCAGTCTCACCACCATCACTGTGCAACCATGAGACAACCCTCACATCACACTCTCCTGGCCTGCTCCCAGTCTCACCTCCACCATCACTGTGCAAACATGAGGCAACCTCACATCACACTCTCCTGGCCTGCTCCCAGTCTCACCCCCACCACCATCACTGTGCAAACATGAGGCAACCCTCACATCACACTCTCCTGGCCTGCTCCCAGTCTCACCTCCACCATCACTGTGCAAACATGAGGCAACCCTCACATCACACTCTCCTGGCCTGCTCCCAGTCTCACCTCCACCATCACTGTGCAAACATGAGGCAACCCTCACATCACACTCTCCTGGCCTGCTCCCAGTCTCACCCCCACCATCATCACTGTGCAAACATGAGGCAACCCTCACATCACACTCTCCTGGCCTGCTCCCAGTCTCACCACCATCACTGTGCAAACATGAGGCAACCCTCACATCACACTCTCCTGGCCTGCTCCCAGTCTCACCTCCACCACCATCACTGTGCAAACATGAGGCAACCCTCACATCACACTCTCCTGGCCTGCTCCCAGTCTCACCTCCACCATCATCACTGTGCAAACATGAGACAACCCTCACATCACACTCTCCTGGCCCGCTCCCAGTCTCACCTCCACCATCATCACTGTGCAAACATGAGGCAACCATCACATCACACTCTCCTGGCCTGATCCCAGTCTCACCTCCACCATCATCACTGTGCAAACATGAGGCAACCCTCACATCACACTCTACTGGCCTGCTCCCAGTCTCACCTCCACCATCACTGTGCAAACATGAGACAACCCTCACATCACACCCTCCTGGCCTGCTCCCAGTCTCACCACCACCATCACTGTGCAAACATGAGGCAACCCTCACATCACACTCTCCTGGCCTGCTCCCAGTCTCACCTCCACCATCACTGTGCAAACATGAGGCAACCCTCACATCACACTCTCCTGGCCTGCTCCCAGTCTCACCTCCCACCATCACTGTGCAAACATGAGGCAACCCTCACATCACACTCTCCTGGCCTGCTCCCAGTCTCACCTCCACCATCACTCTGCAAACATGAGGCAACCCTCACATCACACTCTCCTGGCCTGCTCCCAGTCTCACCTCCACCACCATCACTGTGCAAACATGAGGCAACCCTCACATCACACTCTCCTGGCCTGCTCCCAGTCTCACCTCCACCATCACTGTGCAAACATGAGGCATCCATCACATCACACTCTCCTGGCCTGCTCCCAGTCTCACCTCCACCACCATCACTGTGCAAACATGAGGCAACCCTCACATCACACTCTCCTGGCCTGCTCCCAGTCTCACCTCCACCATCACTGTGCAAACATGAGACAACCCTCACATCACACTCTCCTGGCCTGCTCCCAGTCTCACCACCACTATCACTGTGCAAACATGAGGCGACCCTCACATCACACTCTCCTGGCCTGCTCCCAGTCTCACATCCACCATCACTGTGCAAACATGAGGCAACCCTCACATCACACTCTCCTGGCCTGCTCCCAGTCTCACCTCCACCATCACTGTGCAAACATGAGACAACCCTCACATCACACTCTCCTGGCCTGCTCCCAGTCTCACCTCCACCATCACTGTGCAACCATGAGACAACCCTCACATCACACTCTCCTGGCCTGCTCCCAGTCTCACCTCCACCACCACTGTGCAAGCATGAGGCAACCCTCACATCACACTCTCCTGGCCTGCTCCCAGTCTCACCTCCACTATCACTGTGCAAACATGAGGCAACCCTCACATCACACTCTCCTGGCCTGCTCCCAGTCTCACCTCCACCATCACTGTGCAAACATGAGGCAACCCTCACATCACACTCTCCTGGCCTGCTCCCAGTCTCACCACCATCACTGTGCAAACATGAGACAACCCTCACATCACACTCTCCTGGCCTGCTCCCAGTCTCACCACCATCACTGTGCAACCATGAGACAACCCTCACATCACACTCTCCTGGCCTGCTCCCAGTCTCACCTCCACCATCACTGTGCAAACATGAGGCAACCTCACATCACACTCTCCTGGCCTGCTCCCAGTCTCACCCCCACCACCATCACTGTGCAAACATGAGGCAACCCTCACATCACACTCTCCTGGCCTGCTCCCAGTCTCACCTCCACCATCACTGTGCAAACATGAGGCAACCCTCACATCACACTCTCCTGGCCTGCTCCCCAGTCTCACCTCCACCATCACTGTGCAAACATGAGGCAACCCTCACATCACACTCTCCTGGCATGCTCCCAGTCTCACCACCACCATCATCACTGTGCAAACATGAGGCAACCCTCACATCACACTCTCCTGGCCTGCTCCCAGTCTCACCTCCACCATCACTGTGCAAACATGAGACAACCCTCACATCACACTCTCCTGGCCTGCTCCCAGTCTCACCTCCACCATCACTGTGCAAACATGAGGCAACCCTCACATCACACTCTCCTGGCCAGCTCCCAGTCTCACCTCCACCATCACTGTGCAAACATGAGACAACCCTCACATCACACTCTCCTGGCCTGCTCCCAGTCTCACCACCATCACTGTGCAAACATGAGACAACCCTCACATCACACACTCCTGGCCTGCTCCCAGTCTCACCTCCACTATCACTGTGCAAACATGAGGCAACCCTCACATCACACTCTCCTGGCCTGCTCCCAGTCTCACCTCCACCATCACTGTGCAAACATGAGGCAACCCTCACATCACACTCTCCTGGCCTGCTCCCAGTCTCACCTCCACCACCATCACTGTGCAAACATGAGGCATCCCTCACATCACACTCTCCTGGCCTGCTCCCAGTCTCACCTCCACCATCATCACTGTGCAAACATGAGGCAACCTCACATCACACTCTCCTGGCCTGATCCCAGTCTCACCTCCACCATCACTGTGCAAACATGAGACAACCCTCACATCACACTCTCCTGGCCTGCTCCCAGTCTCACCTCCACCATCACTGTGCAAACATGAGGCAACCTCACATCACACTCTCCTGGCCTGCTCCCAGTCTCACCTCCACCATCATCACTGTGCAAACATGAGACAACCCTCACATCGCACTCTCCTGGCCTGCTCCCAGTCTCACCTCCACCATCATCACTGTGCAAACATGAGGCAACCTCACATCACACTCTCCTGGCCTGCTCCCAGTCTCACCGCCACCGTCACTGTGCAAACATGAGGCAACCCTCACATCACACTCTCCTGGCCTGCTCCCAGTCTCACCTCCACCGTCACTGTGCAAACATGAGGCAACCCTCACATCACACTCTCCTGGCCTGCTCCCAGTCTCACCTCCACCATCACTGTGCAAACATGAGGCAACCTCACATCACACTCTCCTGGCCTGCTCCCAGTCTCACCTCCACCATCATCACTGTGCAAACATGAGACAACCCTCACATCGCACTCTCCTGGCCTGCTCCCAGTCTCACCTCCACCATCATCACTGTGCAAACATGAGGCAACCTCACATCACACTCTCCTGGCCTGCTCCCAGTCTCACCGCCACCGTCACTGTGCAAACATGAGGCAACCCTCACATCACACTCTCCTGGCCTGCTCCCAGTCTCACCTCCACCGTCACTGTGCAAACATGAGGCAACCCTCACATCACACTCTCCTGGCCTGCTCCCAGTCTCACCTCCACCTTCACTGTGCAAACATGAGGCATCCCTCACATCACACTCTCCTGGCCTGCTCCCAGTCTCACCTCCACCATCACTGTGCAAACATGAGGCAACCCTCACATCACACTCTCCTGGCCTGCTCCCAGTCTCACCACCACCACCATCACTGTGCAAACATGAGGCGACCCTCACATCACACTCTCCTGGCCTGCTCCCAGTCTCACCTCCCCCATCACTGTGCAAACATGAAACAACCCTCACATCACACTCTACTGGCCTGCTCCCAGTCTCACCTCCACCATCACTGTGCAACCATGAGACAACCCTCACATCACACTCTCCTGGCCTGCTCCCAGTCTCACCTCCACCACCACTGTGCAAGCATGAGGCAACCCTCACATCACACTCTCCTGGTCTGCTCCCAGTCTCACCCCCACCATCACTGTGCAAACATGAGGCCACCCTCACATCACACTCTCCTGGCCTGCTCCCAGTCTCACCTCCACCATCACTGTGCAAACATGAGGCAACCCTCACATCACACTCTCCTGGCCTGCTCCTAGTCTCACCCCCACCATCACTGTGCAAACATGAGGCCACCCTCACATCACACTCTCCTGGCCTGCTCCCAGTCTCACCTCCACCGTCACTGTGCAAACATGAGGCAATCCTCACATGCTCTACATTTTGCTTCTAGAGATGCCTCCATTTCTTTCTGAGAGAAGTCCTCCTTAAATCGAAACTCTGCATAGAATGTGTTTTTATTAAAACAGTGGTACTTTAATGTAGATCAGGGTTCTATCCTGCAAGAATGTACCCCAGAGATTTACACTTTGTTCCAGAATAAAGGTCAGTCAAAATGGCAGACAGCCTAGGTTCTCATGCTAGCTGCCCGCTGAGAATGCTCTGTTCTTATACAGATTGGCCTCTGAGGGTGGATCTCGGTGCCCTCCTTCTAGGCTGAGGTTTTATTTTGGCGGGTATATTAAGTCCAAAATATCTGGCATTATCAAATAGCAGGCTCTGTTCATCGCACACAAATAATAATACATTTCCAATCCTCAGAAAATATTGGTCTTAATGACACTAGACACCGATATTGTATGATACTTGCTTCCTGAGAAGTTGAGCCCAGAGGCATAAATCCTAAATCCTAACCAAAAAAATTACATAATTTTCATACCTACCATAAGTACGGTATCTCTTAAAAAGGCAAAAATTATACAATACATTCATTTTAGATATGCTCACAGTGGAGCCTGCCTGTCTTGTATTCTTGTCAGAAGACCAGGAGTACAAGCCGAATGTTTCTTTTCAGATTGTTTTTTCACACCCAACTGTGGGTTGTCTGCAGAAGGGGAGGTCCTTTTTCTAGTTAAAGACAAACATTGGCCTCCCAGAACAACAGCTGTATCCAGCTGGACAGGACCAGACCCTTGCTTTTTGCTCTGTGGGTCCCTAGACATGCAATTTAAAACAATCAGAAATCCAGTTGATTGCGGTTCTTTCTGAATTGATTGTGTTTCCTCGCGGTTCGATCATGACAAGCACCACTAGTGTGGTGTTCTGTGGCCTCCACCAGGCAGTATATGGAAACTCATCTCCTCCATCTTCCTATCCTTCCAGGGTGGAGCCCCAGCACTGTACCCCATGGATGAAGGGTCTCAGGGGTCCCTGTGTTGCCTGGACAACAACCACACACACTTCATACTGGTGGATGACGGGACACATGGACAATATGGGATAGAAATTCAACTGAGAACTCAGCTGGAGAAATTCATCTCTGAACAGACATTACACAAAGGAGGTGAGAGGGAGATGCACTGATGTGGTCAGTCACCAGGTAGAGAGGGGAGCAGTCAGCAGGTAGAGGGGGGGGGGGCAGTCAGCAAGTAGAGAGGGGGGCAGTCAGCAGGTAGAGAGAGGAGGGCAGTGAGCAGGTAGAGAGGGGAGAAGTCAGCAGGTAGAGGGGGGGGGGTCAGTCAGCAGGTAGAGAGGGGAGAAGTCAGCAGGTAGGGGGGGCAGTCAGCAGGTAGAGGGGGGGGGGCAGTCAGCAGGTAGAGGGTGGGGGGCAGTCACCAGGTAGAGAGGGGAGCAGTCAGCAGGTAGAGAGGGGAGCAGTTACCGGGTAGAGAGGGGAGCAGTCAGCAGGTAGAGGGGGGAGAAGTCAGCAGGTGGGGGGGTGGGGCAGTCAGCAGGTAGAGGGGGGGGGGGCAGTCAGCAGATAGAGAGGGGAGCAGTCAGCAGATACAGAGGAACGGTCAGCATATAGAGAGGGGAGCAGTCAGCAGAAAGAGTGGAGCAGTCAGCAGGTAGAGAGGGGAGCAGTCAGCAGGTAGAGAGGAGCAGTCAGCAGATAGAGAGGGGAGCAGTCAGCAGGTAGAGAGGGGAGCAGTCAGCAGGTAGAGAGGGGAGCAGTCAGCAGATAGAGAGGGGAGCAGTCAGCAGGTAGAGAGGGGAGCAGTCAGCAGGTAGAGGGGGGAGCAGTCAGCAGGTAGAGAGGGGAGCAGTCAACAGATACAGAGGAGCAGTCAGCAGGTAGAGGGGGGAGCAGTCAGCAGGTAGATAGGGGAGCAGTCAGCAGATAGAGAGGGGAGCAGTCAGCAGATACAGAGGGGAGGAGTCAGCAGGTAGAGAGGGGAGCTCTCAGCAGGTAGAGGGGGAACAGTCAGCAGATAGAGAGGGGAGCTGTCAGAAGGTAGAGAGGGGAGCAGTCAGCAGATAGAGAGGAGCAGTCAGCAGATAGAGAGGGGAGCAGTCAGCAGATAGAGAGGGGAGCAGTCAGCAGATAGAGAGGGGAACAGTCAGCAGGTAGAGAGAGGAGCAGTCAGCAGGTAGGGGGGAGCAGTCAGCAGATAGAGATGGGAACAGTCAGCAGGTAGGGGGGAGCAGTCAGAAGGTAGAGAGGAGAGCAGTCAGCAGGTAGAGGGGGGAGCAGTCAGAAGGTAGAGGGGGGGGGGGGCAGTCATCAGGTAGAGGGGGGAGCAGTCAGCAGGTAATAATGGCAGTATTTGTATAGCGCCTTTCTCCTGTCGGACTCAAAGCGCTTGCGAGGCAGCCACTAGAGCGCACTCAGTAGGCAGTAGCAGTGTTAGGGAGTCTTGCCCAATGAACTCCTTACTGAATTACTGGCTTACTGAACAGGCAGAGCCAAGATTCGAACCCTGGTCTCCCATGTCAGAGGCAGAGCCCTTAACCAGTACACCATCCAGCCACTACAGGTAGAGAGGGGAGCAGTCAGCAGGTAGAGGGGGGAGCAGTCATCAGGTAGAGAGGGGAACAGTCATCAGGTAGAGAGGGGAACAGGCATCAGGTAGAGAGGGGAACAGTCAGCAGGTAGAGGGGAGCAGTCAGCAGGTAGAGAGGGGAGCAGTCAGCAGATAGAGAGGGGAGCAGTCATCAGGTAGAGAGGGGAGCAGTCATCAGGTAGAGAGGGGAACAGTCAGCAGGTAGAGAGGAGAGCAGTCAGCAGATAGAGAGGGGAGCAGTCAGCAGATAGAGAGGGGAGCAGTCAGCAGGTAGAGGGGAGCAGTCAGCAGATAGAGATGGGAGCAGTCAGCAGGTAGAGAGGGGAGCAGTCAGCAGATAGAGAGGGGAGCAGTCAGCAGGTAGAGGGGAACAGTCAGCAGATAGAGAGGGGAACAGTCATCAGGTAGAGAGGGGAACAGTCAGCAGGTAGAGGGGAGCAGTCAGCAGATAGAGATGGGAGCAGTCAGCAGGTAGAGAGGGGAACAGTCAGCAGGTAGAGAGGAGAGCAGTCAGCAGGTAGAGGGGATCAGTCAGCAGGTAGAGAGGAGAGCAGTCAGCAGGTAGAGGGGATCCGTCAGCAGATAGAGAGGGGAGCAGTCATCAGGTAGAGAGGGGAGCAGTTAGCAGGTAGAGAGGGGAACAGTCAGCAGATAGAGAGGAGCAGTCAGCAGATAGAGGGGGGAGCGGTCAGCAGGTAATAATGGCAGTATTTGTATAGCGCCTTTCTCCTGTCGGACTCAAAGCGCTTGCGAGGCAGCCACTAGAGCGCACTCAGTAGGCAGTAGCAGTGTTAGGGAGTCTTGCCCAATGAACTCCTTACTGAATTACTGGCTTACTGAACAGGCAGAGCCAAGATTCGAACCCTGGTCTCCCATGTCAGAGGCAGAGCCCTTAACCAGTACACCATCCAGCCACTACAGGTAGAGAGGGGAGCAGTCAGCAGGTAGAGGGGGGAGCAGTCATCAGGTAGAGAGGGGAACAGTCATCAGGTAGAGAGGGGAACAGGCGTCAGGTAGAGAGGGGAACAGTCAGCAGGTAGAGGGGAGCAGTCAGCAGGTAGAGAGGGGAGCAGTCAGCAGATAGAGAGGGGAGCAGTCATCAGGTAGAGAGGGGAACAGTCAGCAGGTAGAGAGGAGAGCAGTCAGCAGATAGAGAGGGGAGCAGTCAGCAGATAGAGAGGGGAGCAGTCAGCAGGTAGAGGGGAGCAGTCAGCAGATAGAGATGGGAGCAGTCAGCAGGTAGAGAGGGGAGCAGTCAGCAGATAGAGAGGGGAGCAGTCAGCAGGTAGAGGGGAACAGTCAGCAGATAGAGAGGGGAACAGTCATCAGGTAGAGAGGGGAACAGTCAGCAGGTAGAGGGGAGCAGTCAGCAGATAGAGATGGGAGCAGTCAGCAGGTAGAGAGGGGAACAGTCAGCAGGTAGAGAGGAGAGCAGTCAGCAGGTAGAGGGGATCAGTCAGCAGGTAGAGAGGAGAGCAGTCAGCAGGTAGAGGGGATCCGTCAGCAGATAGAGAGGGGAGCAGTCATCAGGTAGAGAGGGGAGCAGTTAGCAGGTAGAGAGGGGAACAGTCAGCAGATAGAGAGGAGCAGTCAGCAGATAGAGGGGGGAGCGGTCAGCAGGTAGAGAGGAGCAGTCAGCAGATAGAGAGGGGAGCAGTCAGCAGGCAGATAGGGGAGCAGTCAGCAGGTAGAGAGGGGAGCAGTCAGCAGGTAGAGAGGAGCAGTCAGCAAATAGAGGGGGGAGCAGTCAGCAGGTAGAGAGGAGCAGTCAGCAGATAGAGAAGGGAGCAGTCAGCAGGCAGATAGGGGAGCAGTCAGCAGGTAGAGAGGGGAGCAACCAGCAGATAAAGGGGGGAGCAGTTAGCAGATAGAGGGGGGAGCAGTCAGCAGGTAGAGAGAGCAGTCAGCAGGTAGAGGGGGGAGAAGTCAGCAGGTAGAGAGGGGAGCAGTCAACAGATACAGAGGAGCAGTCAGCAGGTAGAGGGGGGAGCAGTCAGCAGGTAGATAGGGGAGCAGTCAGCAGATAGAGAGGGGAGCAGTCAGCGGATACAGAGGAGCAGTCAGCAGATAGAGAGAGGAGCAGTCAGCAGGTAGAGAGGGGAGCAGTCAGCAGGTAGAGGGGGGAACAGTTAGCAGATAGAGAGGGGAGCAGTCAGCAGGTAGAGAGGAGAGCAGTCAGCAGATAGAGAGGGGAGCAGTCAGCATATAGAGAGGGGAGCAGTCAGCAGATAGAGAGGAGCAGTCAGCAGATAGAGAAGGGAGCAGTCAGCAGATAGAGAGGGGAGCAGTCACCAGATAGAGAGGGGACCAGTCAGCAGATACAGAGGAGCAGTCAGCATATAGAGAGGGGAGCAGTCAGTAAATAGAGAAGGGAGCAGTCAGATAATAGAGGGGAGCAGTCAGCAGGTAGAGAGGGGAGCAGTCAGCAGGTAGAAAGGGGAGCAGTCAGATGATAGAGAGGGGAGCAGTCAGCAAATAGAGAGGGAAGCAGTCAGCAGGTAGAGGGGGGAGCAGTCAGCAGATAGAAAGGGGAACAGTCATCAGGTAGAGAGGGGAACAGTCAGCAGATAGAGGGGGGAGCAGTTAGCAGATAGAGGGGGGAGCAGTCAGCAGGTAGAGAGAGCAGTCAGCAGGTAGAGGGGAGAAGTCAGCAGATAGAGAGGGGACCAGTCAGCAGATAGAGAGGGGACCAGTCAGCAGATACAGAGGAGCAGTCAGCATATAGAGAGGGGAGCAGTCAGTAAATAGAGAAGGGAGCAGTCAGATAATAGAGGGGAGCAGACAGCAGGTAGAGAGGGGAGCAGTCAGATGATAGAGGGGGGCAGTCAGCAGGTAGAGAGCAGAGCAGTCAGATGATAGAGGGTAGCAGACAGCAGATGATGCAGAGATTTGGGGAGTCAGAAGGCAATTGGGGGTCAGGACATACAGGATATATGTGTAATTTATACGTTTCTCTCTTGTTCTCCCTCCAGGAACAGCCATAAAGATCCCCATAGTGTGTGTGGTGCTGGAAGGGGGACCAGGAACGCTGGACGTGAGTCACTAAAGGCCCAGAAATTAAGTGTGGAATGTTGGAAGATTACTAGCATAGTTCCTGATATTTCTATGCAGAATCTACCTTGTCATCACCCCACCACCCGAGCACTAGATGTCATGTCAGGTGTGCCATCACCCCACCACCCAAGCTCCAGATGTCATGTCAGGTGTGCCATCACCCCACCACCAGAGCACTAGATGTCATGTCAGGTGTGCCATCACCCCACCACCAGACCTCTAGATATCTCATGTCAGGTGTGCCATCACCCCACCACCCGAGCACTAGATGTCATGTCAGGTGTGCCATCACCCCACCACCCGAGCTCTAGATAACTCATGTCAGGTGTGCCATCACCCCACCACCAGATCTCTTTATATCTCATGTCAGGTGTGCCATCACCCCACCACCAGAGCACTAGATGTCATGTCAGGTGTGCCATCACCCCACCACCAGACCTCTAGATATCTCATGTCAGGTGTGCCATCACCCCACCACCCGAGCTCTAGATATCTCATGTCAGGCGTGCCATCACCCCACCACCAGAGCTCTAGATATGTCATGTCAGGTGTGCCATCACCCCACCACCAGAGCTCTAGATATCTCATGTCAGGTGTGCCATCACCCCACCACCAGAGCACTAGATGTCATGTCAGGTGTGCCATCACCCCACCACCCGAGCTCTAGATAACTCATGTCAGGTGTGCCATCACCCCACCACCAGAGCTCTAGATATGTCATGTCAGGTGTGCCATCACCCCACCACCAGACCTCTAGATATCTCATGTCAGGTGTGCCATCACCCCACCACCAGAGCTCTAGATAACTCATGTCAGGCGTGCCATCACCCCACCACCAGAGCTCTAGATATGTCATGTCAGGTGTGCCATCACCCCACCACCAGACCTCTAGATTTCTCATGTCAGGTGTGCCATCACCTCACCTCACCACCAGACCTCTAGATATCTCATGTCAGGTGTGCCATCACCCACCACCAGACCTCTAGATATCTTATGTCAGGTGTGCCATCACCCCACCACCAGACTTTTAGATATCTCTTGTCTGGTGTGCCATCACCCCACCACCAGACCTCTAGATATCTCATGTCAGGTGTGCCATCACCCCACCCCAAGAGCACTAGATGTCATGTCAGGTGTGCTATCACCCCTCCACCTGAGCTCTAGATAACTCATGTCAGGTGTGCCATCACCCCACCACCAGAGCTCTAGATATGTCATGTCAGGTGTGCCATCACCCCACCACCAGACCTCTAGATATCTCATGTCAGGTGTGCCATCACCCCACCACCAGACCTCTAGATATGTCATGTCAGGTGTGTCATCACCTCACCACCAGAGCACTAGATGTCATGTCAGGTGTGCCATCACCCCACCACCCGAGCTCTAGATAACTCATGTCAGGTGTGCCATCACCCCACCACCAGACCTCTAGATATGTCATGTCAGGTGTGCCATCACCCCACCACCAGACCTCTAGATATCTCATGTCAGGTGTGCCATCACCCCACCACACACCTCTAGATATCTCATGTCAGGTGTGCCATCATCCCACCACCAGACCTCTAGATATCTCATGTCAGGTGTGCCATCACCCCACCACCAGACCTCTAGGTATGTCATGTCAGGTGTGCCATCACCCCACCACCAGACCTCTAGGTATGTCATGTCAGGTGTGCCATCACCCCACCACCAGACCTCTAGGTGTGCCCATCTCTGTACTCCTCTAGTCTCAGGGAAGGATGAGGGTTAAAGATGAAAGGGTTAACCATTTTTTCCAACTCAAAGCCTCCTACAACCGCTAGCACACATCAGTATTTTAATCACATATCTGCGGTGGTGCCAGTCACATGATATCGGCGATGGTGCCAGTCACATGATATCGGCGATGGTGCCAGTCACATGATATCGACAGTGGTGCTAGTCACATGATATCGGCGGTGGTGCCAGTCACATGTTATCAGCATTGGTGCCAGTCACATGATATCGGCGGTGGTGCCAGTCACATGATATCAGCGATGGTGACAGTCACATGATATCGGTGGTGGAGCCAGTCACATAATATTGGTGATGGTGCCAGTCACGTGATATTGGCGATGGTGCCAGGCAGTCACATGATATTGGCGATGGTGCCAGTCACATGATATCGGCGGTGGTGCCAGTCACATGATATCAGCATTGGTGCCAGTCACATGATATCAGCGATGGTGCCAGTCACATGATAATAGCGATAGTGCCAGTCACATGATATCGGCGATGGTGCCAGTCACATGATATCGACAGTGGTGCCAGTCACATGATATCGACAGTGGTGCCAGTCACATGATATCGGCGGTGGTGCCAGTCACATGTTATCAGCATTGGTGCCAGTCACATGATATCGGCGGTGGTGCCAGTCACATGATATAAGCGATGGTGCCAGTCACATGATATCAGCGATGGTGACAGTCACATGATATCGGTGGTGGAGCCAGTCACATAATATTGGTGATGGTGCCAATCACCTGATATTGGCGATGGTGCCAGTCACATGATATTGGCGATGGTGCCAGTCACATGATATCGGTGGTGGAGCCAGTCACATAATATTGGTGATGGTGCCAATCACCTGATATTGGCGATGGTGCCAGTCACATGATATCGGTGGTGGAGCCAGTCACATAATATTGGTGATGGTGCCAATCACCTGATATTGGCGATGGTGACAGTCACATGATATCGGTGGTGGAGCCAGTCACATAATATTGGTGATGGTGCCAATCACCTGATATTGGCGATGGTGCCAGTCACATGATATTGGCGATGGTGCCAGTCACATGATATTGGCGATGGTGCCAGTCACATGATATCGGTTGTGGTGCCAGTCACATGATATCAGCATTGGTGCCAGTCACATGATATCGGCGGTGGTGCCAGTCACATAATATCAGCGGTGGTGCCAGTCACATGATATCGGCAGCCAATCACACATGGTAGGTTGATTTGAGAGGGAAAAGGTTTTATTGAAGTAGAATCTGTTATATTCAGAAAGTGTTTGTCATCTTCACCATCTTCTTGTCATTGTTCCGGGCACAGACCATCTACAACTCCATGTGTAACAACACACCCTGCGTCATTGTGGAAGGCTCCGGCCGCGTTGCTGATGTCATTGCACAGGTGGCAAATCTGAGTTCTTCCAAAATTACTATCAACCTCATCAAAGAAAAGCTGCAGAACTTCTTTGAGGATTCCTATGACAGCTTCACAGAAGCTCAGATCATCATGTGGACAAAGAAGGTGAGTACTGAATAGTGCAAAGCAAGCCCGGGGCGTCACACTCATCATGCTGTCTCTGCTCCAGGATCTGCGACCTCAGATTTCTGTGTATTTTCAGTTACATTTCCATGGGCAGTTTCAGTGTTTTTTCCAGTGAATATAAATGAAGTAAATTTACATACAAAATGTCTCTAAATAACTTCAAAATGCCATGCAAGTTTTCATGCAATATATTATAATTCTGTGTTCCCACTGAATGTGCATGGACACACAAATTACCACAAATCACACCCCCACCCCCTCCCCACCGACCTGCTGCCGGAATTTAGGAAAGCAAAAACACATATTAACATTTCAAAAAGAGAAGAGTGTGCGCATCAAGCGCCAAGAGAAACCGGATACAGTGGGTTGCAAAAGTATTCAGCCCCCTTGAAGTTTTCCACATTTTGTCACATTACTGCCACAAACATGCATCAATTTTATTGGAATTCCACGTGAAAGACCAATACAAAGTGGTGTACATGTGAGAAGTGGAACGAAAATCATACATGATTCCAAACATTTTTTACAAATAAATAACTGCAAAGTGGGGTGTGCGTAATTATTCAGCCCCCTTTGGTCTGAGTGCAGTCAGTTGCCTATAGACATTGCCTGATGAGTGCTAATGACTAAATAGAGTGCACCTGTGTATAATCTAATGTCAGTACAAATACAGCTGCTCTGTGAGGGCCTCAGAGGTTGTCTAAGAGAATATTGGGAGCAACAACACCATGAAGTCCATAGAACACACCATAGAGGTCAGGGATAAAGTTATTGAGAAATTTAAAGCAGGCTTAGGCTACAAAAAGATTTCCAAAGCCTTGAACATCCCACAGAGCACTGTTCAAGCGATCATTCAGAAATGGAAGGAGTATGGCACAACTGTAAACCTACCAAGACAAGGCCATCCACCTAAACTCACAGGCCGAACAAGGAGAGCGCTGATCAGAAATGCAGTCAGAGGCTTATGGTGACTCTGGACGAGCTGCAGAGATCTACAGCTCAGGTGGGAGACTCTGTCCATAGTAGTGTTGGGCGAACAGTGTTCGCCACTGTTCGGGTTCTGCAGAACATCACCCTGTTCGGGTGATGTTCGAGTTCGGCCGAACACCTGACGGTGCTCGGCCAAACCGTTCGGCCATATGGCCGAACTAAGAGCGCATGGCCGAACGTTCCCCGAACGTTCGGCTAGCGCTGTGATTGGCCGAACGGGTCACGTGGTTCGGACCCGAACGCGCTCTGATTGGCCGAACTGTCACGTGGTTCGGGTAAATAAATACCCGAACCACGTCATATCTCCGCCATTTGTCTGTGGGTTTAGCTTTGGGTAGGCAGGCAGGGTAGTTCGCGCTCCAGCCACGCTAGCCAGGGTCCCCCCCAGTCATTGTGTGTCGCTGCTGGGAATAGTAGTACACCGCTCGCTCAGCATTCTGTTTACTGCCACTCTGTGTACCTCGCTCAGCCACACTATATAGCATTCTGTTTACTGCCACTCTGTGTCTGCTGGGAATAGTAGTACACCGCTTGCACAGCCACACTATATAGCATTCTGTTTACTGCCACTCTGTGTACCTCGCTCAGCCACACTATATAGCATTCTGTTTACTGCCACTCTGTGTCTGCTGGGAATAGTGGTACACCGCTCGCTCAGCCACACTATATAGCATTCTGTTCACTGTTCTGTGTCTGCTTGGAATAGTGGTACACCGCTCGTTCAGCCACACTATATAGCATTCTGTGTACTGTTCTGTGTCTGCTGGGAACAGTAGTACACCGCTCGTTCAGCCACACTATATAGCATTCTGTGTACTGTTCTGTGTCTGCTGGGAACAGTAGTACACCGCTCGCTCAGCCACACTATATAGCATTCTGTTCACTGTTCTGTGTCTGCTGGGAATAGTGGTACACCGCTCGCTCAGCCACACTATATAGCATTCTGTTCACTGTTCTGTGTCTGCTGGGAATAGTGGTACACCGCTCGCTCAGCCACACTATATAGCATTCTGTTCACTGTTCTGTGTCTGCTGGGAATAGTGGTACACCGCTCGCTCAGCCACACTATATAGCATTCTGTTCACTGTTCTGTGTCTGCTGGGAATAGTGGTACACCGCTCGCTCAGCCACACTATATAGCATTCTGTTTACTGTTCTGTGTCTGCTGGGAATAGTGGTACACCGCTCGCTCAGCCACACTATATAGCATTCTGTTCACTGTTCTGTGTCTGCTGGGAATAGTGGTACACCGCTCGCTCAGCCACACTATATAGCATTCTGTTCACTGTTCTGTGTCTGCTGGGAACAGTAGTACACCGCTCGTTCAGCCACACTATATAGCATTCTGTGTACTGTTCTGTGTCTGCTGGGAACAGTAGTACACCGCTCGTTCAGCCACACTATATAGCATTCTGTGTACTGTTCTGTGTCTGCTGGGAACAGTAGTACACCGCTCGTTCAGCCACACTATATAGCATTCTGTTCACTGTTCTGTGTCTGCTGGGAATAGTGGTACACCGCTCGCTCAGCCACACTATATAGCATTCTGTTCACTGTTCTGTGTCTGCTGGGAATAGTGGTACACCGCTCACCCGTCACTGTATAGCATTGTGCTCTGTGTCGCTGCTGGGAATAGTGGTACTGTATAGCATTTCTGTACTGCCACTGTACTGCTGCCAGTCAGCGTGTACTGTAAGGATAAGTGAAATGAGGAAGAAATCCGGTGAAAGAGGGAGGGGCAAGGGAAGAGGTGTTTCCCCTGACGGTTCACGTACAGGCCACAGGGGAGCACCCAAGAAAACCCACTCAATACCACCCATGTTGTCCAGGACAACAACCCTCACAAATCCAAAAGAACAGGACCAGATAATTACTTGGATGACCTCTCAAGCGTCCAGCAGTGGGTTAAGCAGCACCAGCACATCACGCACGAGGTCCGAGTCCTCAGCCAGTTACAAGGAGCCAGTGGGCACAAAGCTGACACAACCGGCAGCGACACCACGCACACAACTGCCAGATAACCAGTCCGATGAATTACCTCAGGACACAATGGGGTATTCGCAGGAGCTATTCCCAGCCCAACAAACTTCCACCTTTCAAAGGTCAATGGAGGAACAGCCAGAAATGTTGTGCCTGGATTCACAACCGTTAACTGTGGGAAATGTACCGCGCACTGAAATACGAGGCGAGTCCGAAGAGGACTCGGAAACCCAAATCCCAGAGCAATTTGGGCAGGAGGGGTTGCAATTGCAGGAGGTCGGCCGACAAGATCTGGAAGACGACGTTGGAGTGTGCTGCGCAGAGGTTGTTGTGGGGAGCTCTACTCCACGGCGGTGGCCCACAATGACATATGACGAGTTTGAGGAGATGGAAGAGGAGGGTATGGACAATGTGGACAGAGACCCAGATTTTGTTTGTGAACGAGAACATCGCCGTCGTAGCAGCAGCACAGATGAGTCTGTTGAAGAACACACTGCTGCACGAGTTCGCCTTGTGCCACAAGGTAGGCGGCGCGCAATTTCAGGCACCACAAGCGTGGAAGTTCAAGTGAGAGGCAAAAGAGGAGCAAACAGAAATCGCCAGCAAGGAGGCAGGTGCTCCAAAGTCTGGGCTTTCTTTGAAGACTGCACTGAGGATGTTACCATGGCGATTTGCAAGGTGTGCAAGACCCGCCTGAGCAGGGGGAAAAATATTAACAACCTCTCCACCACCAGCATGAGCCGTCACATGCTATCCAAACATCCCACTCTTTGGGCAAACGCGTCAGGACAGGGTACCAGAAACAACACTGCCTCCCTTGGGTTCACCAGACCCGCCTCAGCAGCAGCAGTAGCCCAGCCATTGCGTGGTTCACAACATTCACAAACATCAGACGACGCTGACACTGTCACTTTCCGGAGTAGTGCTCTTGAGGTCTCCCAGTGTTCATCAAACACAACAACCAACAGCCCTTCCGTGTGCAGCGCTACGGTTCAGTTGTCTGTGTCGGAGATGTTTGAGCGCAAGAGGAAATTGCCAGCAAATGACCCCCGGGCCGTGGCAGTAACAGCCAGCATAGCCAAGCTTCTGGCCTGCGAAATGCTGCCATATCGATTGGTGGAGACAAACAGCTTCAAGGGCATGATGTCAGTGGCCATCCCACGTTACGTGGTTCCCAGCCGCTACCACTTTGCACGCTCTGCAGTGCCTGAGTTGCATGAGCACGTGGTCAGCAAAATAACCCGAAGCTTGAAGAATGCCGTTGCCTGCAAGGTTCACCTCACCACTGACACCTGGACGAGTGCGTTCGGCCAGGGTCGATACATCTCCCTTACCGCGCACTGGGTGAACCTTGTGGAGCCTGGCAGCGATTCCTCACCTGCTACGGCACGGGTGTTGCCCACGCCACAAACAGCTGCACCGCCGTCCCTCCCACTGGATAACAGCAGCACCTACCTCTCTGACTCCTTCTCCTCCAACGCATCTCAAAGCTGTACCTCATCCGGAAACGCTAACCCAGCAGCAGTAGGATCGTGGAAGCAGTGCAGCACAGCTGTTGGCATGCGTCAGCAAGCGTTGCTGAAGCTAATCTGCCTTGGGGATAAGCAGCACACAGGGGAGGAAATTTGGAGGGGAATAAAGGAACAGACGGATTTGTGGCTGGCACCGCTGGACCTGAAACCGGGCATGGTTGTGTGTGATAATGGGAGTAATCTCATTCGCGCTTTAAGGTTGGCTAAGCTGACACACATCCCTTGCCTGGCGCACGTGATGAACCTAGTAGTTCAGCGGTTCCTGAGGACATACCCAGGCGTGCCCGATCTGCTGTTGAAGGTGCGTCGAGTGTCCAAACATTGTAGAAATTCCAGTACTGCTTCGGGGGCACTCGCCAAGATGCAGGAGCGCTTCAATCTCCCCCACCATCGCTTGCTGTGTGATGTCCCTACGCGCTGGAATTCTACGCTGCACATGCTAGCCCGCTTTTGCGAGCAGAAGAGTGCAGTGGTCCAGTACATGACGGCGCAGTACCGAGGCGCATCCGGCCAGCTGCCAAGCTTCTGTGGATCCGATTGGGCCAACATGTTGGACCTCTGCCAAGTCCTCCAAAATTTTGAGCAATCCACGTTGCTTGTGAGCAGTGACAACTCTTCAGTCAGCATTACCATACCACTGCTGTGTTTACTGAAGAGGTCGATGTTAAAAATCAAGGAAACAGCTGTCATGATGCAACTGGGGGAATCTGAAGGAGAAAACGATCAGCGTGATGGTACCAACATCAGGCCATCCGCCTCAGGGAACGCTGGCCCCAGCAGCTATGACGAAGAAGAGGAGGAGGAACAGCTGGAGTTGGAGCAGGAATTTCATGCCACCACTGACGAGGGCCAGAGCGGTGCACGTTGGACTTCAACAATTCAACGCGAATGGTCAGCAGAAGCAGACCAGGAGGAAGGTGACGACTATGATGCATCACAACAACTATCACAACGCTCACAAGAGGATGATGAGGATTCTGGTAGGACTCTGGCACACATGGCTCAATTCATGCTAGACTGCATTGAACGTGACCCACGCATTGTGCGCATTCTGGACAACACCAATTACTGGGTTTATACCCTTCTGGATCCACGGTACAAACACAATGTTCCAAAACTGCTTGAAGAAAGAGTCAGACAGGTCAAAATGGAAGAATACCAGCAGGCCCTTGTGGAGACTTTAGAGAGGAGATTGACATCCTCCCCCTCCTCTAGCCAGTTGTACGCAGACAGACTGACTTCCGCAAACCCAGGACGACCAGGAGGGCAGCAAACAACGCAAGCCGCAGCTAGTACCCAAAAGGGAATGGTATCGGCAGTGTCCTTGGAGTGGGAAAATTTTCTGACACCCATGCAGCCGCAGCCCACTGAACAGCAAGCGTGCAGATCCACCTCCAACACCGATCGCCTGGAGAAGATGGTCAAGGACTACATGTCAGATGGCGTAGCTGTGTCGAACCATCCATCTGCACCCTTCAACTATTGGGTATCGAAGCTAGACACCTGGCACGAACTGGCAATGTACGCAATAGAGGTGCTGGCTTGCCCGGCAGCCAGCGTTATGTCGGAACGCTGTTTCAGTGCTGCCGGAGGCATCGTCACAGATCGGCGTATCCGCCTCTCTACAGACAATGCAGACCGTCTGACTCAAATTAAAATGAATCAATCCTGGATTGGAAATGACTACGCAACACTCCAGGACCCCAACCAAGTAACATGACCAATGAACATCTGGGATGGTGTTGCGTTTCCGGGCCCTGTTTATTGAACCTCTCATCTGTATTACATTTATGACTGCATGGCGGCAAAAAGCATTGCTGCTATATCCGCACGCTTTTTGTCCACATGCAAGGCCTGGGTTGTTGTGTCTCACAAAGCGTGGCCTTCTCCTCCTGCGCCTGCTCCTGTTCCATCACGTCTGCTGCTGCTGGGTTAGCGTTGCCGCGTGGTCCCTGTTTATTGAACCACTTATCTTTATTACATTTATGACTGCATGGCGGTACAAAGCATGCTATCCGCACGCTTCTTGCCCTCATGCAAGGCCTGGGTTGTTGTGTCTCACAAAGCGTGGCCTTCTCCTCCTGCGCCTCCTCCTGTTCCATCACGTCTGCTGCTGCTGGGTTAGCGTTGCCGCGTGGTCCCTGTTTATTGAACCACTTATCTTTATTACATTTATGACTGCATGGCCGTACAAAGCCTGCTATCCGCACGCTTCTTGCCCTCATGCAAGGCCTGGGTTGTTGTGTCTCACAAAGCGTGGCCTTCTCCTCCTGCGCCTGCTCCTGTTCCATCACGTCTGCTGCTGCTGGGTTAGCGTTGCCGCGTGGTCCCTGTTTATTGAACCACTTATCTTTATTACATTTATGACTGCATGGCGGTACAAAGCCTGCTATCCGCACGCTTCTTGCCCTCATGCAAGGCCTGGGTTGTTGTGTCTCACAAAGCGTGGCCTTCTCCTCCTGCGCCTGCTCCTGTTCCATCACGTCTGCTGCTGCTGGGTTAGCGTTGCCGCGTGGTCCCTGTTTATTGAACCACTTATCTTTATTACATTTATGACTGCATGGCGGTACAAAGCCTGCTATCCGCACGCTTCTTGCCCTCATGCAAGGCCGGGGTTGTTGTGTCTCACAAAGCGTGGCCTTCTTCTCCTCCTGCGCCACCCTCCTCCTGTTCCATCACGTGTGCTGCTGCTGGGTTAGCGTTACCGGTCCCTTTTCCTGGAACCTCTTATATGTATTACATTTATGACTGCATGCCGACAAAAAACATGTTACCTGTGCAAAGAAAACAGACATTTCCCGCATTTAAAAGACAGTTTTCCCTTTGAAACTTTAAAATCGATTTTCTCAAAAACTATAAGCTCTTTTTGCTAATTTTTTTTTCCTCTTGTACCCACTCCCAAGGTGCACATACCCTGCAAATTTGGGGTATGTAGCATGTAAGGAGGCTTTACAAACCACAAAAGTTCGGGTCCCCATTGACTTCCATTATGTTCGGAGTTCGGGTCGAACACCCGAACATCGCGGCCATGTTCGGCCTGTTCGGCCCGAACCCGAACATCTAGATGTTCGCCCAACACTAGTCCATAGGACAACTATTAGTCGTGCACTGCACAAAGTTGGCCTTTATGGAAGAGTGGCAAGAAGAAAGCCATTGTTAACAGAAAGCATAAGAAGTCCCGTTTGCAGTTTGCCACAAGCCATGTGGGGGACACAGCAACCATGTAGAAGAAGGAGCTCTGGTCAGATGAGATGAGACCAAAATGGAACTTTTTGGCCAAAATGCAAAACGCTATGTGTGGCAGAAAACTAACACTGCACATCACTCTGAACACACCATCCCCACTGTCAAATATGGTGGTGGCAGCATCATGCTCAGGGGGTGCTTCTCTTCAGCAGGGACAGGGAAGCTGGTCAGAGTTGATGGGAAGATGGATGGAGCCAAATACAGGGCAATCTTGGAAGAAAACCTCTTGGAGACTGCAAAAGACTTGAGACTGGGGCAGAGGTTCACCTTCCAGCAGGACAATGACCCTAAACATAAAGCCAGGGCAACAATGGAATGGTTTAAAACAAAACATATCTATGTGTTAGAATGGCCCAGTCAAAGTCCAGATCTAAATCCAATCGAGAATCTGTGGCAAGATCTGAAAACTGCTGTTCACAAACGCTGTCCATCTAATCTGACTGAGCTGGAGCTGTTTTGCAAAGAAGAATGGGCAAGGATTTCAGTCTCTAGATGTGCAAAGCTGGTAGAGACATACCCTAAAAGACTGGCAGCTGTAATTGCAGCAAAAGGTGGTTGTACAAAGTATTGACTCAGGGGGGCTGAATAATTATGCACACCCCACTTTGCAGTTATTGATTTGTAAAAAATGTTTGGAATCCTGTATGATTTCCGTTCCACTTCTCACGTGTACACCACTTTGTATTGGTCTTTCACGTGGAATTCCAATAAAATTGATGCATGTTTGTGGCAGTAATGTGACAAAATGTGGAAAACTTCAAGGGGGCCGAATACTTTTGCAACCCACTGTATAGCTGGCTTTGCAAACGTGTCCTAATTGGCTTAATCAAGAGGCATTGCTGATGCAGATTTGCATTTGCTTTCACTTGCCAGCAGGGGCGTCGCTAGCCCCAAAGATCAGTGACACGTGCCCCGGATCTATACTGTGGTGCCCCGGATGTCCCCCAGGCAGAGTCAGGCAACGGGCAGCAGTACTCACCTCCGGCCACTTGGTCTCCAGATACTGCAGACATCTTCTCTTCCAGACTTCTCCACCACAACAACCAGCATGCCCAATAGAGGCACCCAGAATGGCACCACACAGAGTGCTGTGGTTCCATGCTCACTGCTGTGATGCCTTTATGGGGGCATGCTGGGAGTTGTGGTGCCCCAATGGGAGGCCTGTGGGAGCATGGGAGGGGGTCCACTAGAAGGTCAGGGAATGTTAGGAGGCCACTGCCAGACAACCCAGCAGAAAGCACAGAAGCCAGGTAACTCTGTCTAGTTATGTGTAAGTGGCACTGCCTATTTATGTGATTTGCTGCATTTTTTTTAATGATTAATGGAGAGGGGGCTTCATTCAACATTTTTCTGAGCAGGCCTTTTTAGACCACTTAGAGATTCGTGTAATTGTGGCTCCACCCATGACCACACCCACAGTGTGGTGCATGACCACACCCATTTTTCAGCCGGAGTGCCTAAAACTTGCCCCGGATGTCTTAGGATCCTAGCCACGCCCTGCTTGTCAGAATATGCAGGATCTTACAACTAATTATATCACAAAATTTTGCCCCGTGGAGACTAGTCCGCACAACATTTAGCACTTTAGCAGCGGCACCGCGGGCGGGCGCCTCATGCCCCCATGACTGGAGCCGCATAAACAGAGCTCCAAGCCCTCTCACTGCTCAGAGACCCTGCAGCTGCACCCCGGGGAAAACAGAGCAACTTACAGTTCAGCACTTTTCAGGGAATTTGCAATCACTCACAGAGCACCTTTCCTTGCAGCATCCAACCAGATGGCATACAGGAAGCTCTGCCTGTGTCAGGCCTGCTGACCGAAATACTGCACCTGTGTGCACACACGCACGCACGCACGCACACAGTGTCAGGACCTAAATACTGCACCTGTGTGTGCACGCACGCACACACACACACACACACACACACACAGTGTCAGGACCTACATACTGCACCTGTGTGTCTGGACGCACACACACACACACAGTGTCAGGACCTACATACTGCACCTGTGTGTCTGCACGCACACACACGCACACAGTGTCAGGACCTAAATACTGCAACTGTGTGTGTGCATGCACACGCACGCACGCACACACACAGTGTCAGGACCTAAATACTGCACCTGTGTGTGCACGCACGCACACACACACACACACACACACACACAGTGTCAGGACCTACATACTGCACCTGTGTGTCTGGACGCACACACACACACACAGTGTCAGGACCTACATACTGCACCTGTGTGTCTGCACGCACACACACGCACACAGTGTCAGGACCTAAATACTGCAACTGTGTGTGTGCATGCACACGCACGCACGCACACACACAGTGTCAGGACCTAAATACTGCACCTGTGTGTGCACGCACGCACACACACACACACACACACACACACACAGTGTCAGGACCTACATACTGCACCTGTGTGTCTGGACGCACACACACACACACAGTGTCAGGACCTACATACTGCACCTGTGTGTCTGCACGCACACACACGCACACAGTGTCAGGACCTAAATACTGCAACTGTGTGTGTGCATGCACACGCACGCACGCACACACACAGTGTCAGGACCTAAATACTGCACCTGTGTGTGCACGCACGCACACACACACACACACACACACACACAGTGTCAGGACCTACATACTGCACCTGTGTGTCTGGACGCACACACACACACACACAGTGTCAGGACCTACATACTGCACCTGTGTGTCTGCACGCACACACACGCACACAGTGTCAGGACCTAAATACTGCAACTGTGTGTGTGCATGCACACGCACGCACGCACACACACAGTGTCAGGACCTAAATACTGCACCTGTGTGTGTGCACGCACACACACACGCACACAGTGTCAGGACCTACATACTGCACCTGTGTGTGCGCATGCACAAGCATGCACACAGTGTCAGGACCTAAATACTGCACCTGTGTGTGTGCATGCACAAGCAAGCACACAGTGTCAGAACCTAAATACTGCACCTGTGTGTGCGC